>NC_043704.1:56208689-56271971 GCF_006229205.1 Suricata suricatta
CTCCCCTATGACCCAGCAATAGCACTGCTAGGGATTTACCCAGGGGATACAGAAGTGCTGATGCATAGGAGCACATGTTCCCCAATGTTCATAGTGGCACTTTCTACAATAGCCAAATCATGGAAAGAGCCTAAATGTCCATCACCTGATGAATGGATCAGGAAGATGTGGTATATATACACAATGGAGTACAACATGGCAATGAGAAAGAATAAAATCTGGCCATTTGTAGCAAAGTGGATGGACCTTGAGGGTGTCATGCTAAGTGAAATAAGTCAGGTGGAGGACAAATACCGTATGTTTGCACTCATAGGTCTAACAGGAGAACAGAAGAAACAAGCAGAGGACCAGGGGGAGAGGAAGAGGGAAAGAGAGTTAGGGAGAGAGAGGGACACAAATCATGAGAGACTATTGAATACTGAGAACAAACCGAGGGTTGAATGGGGAAGGGGAGGGGAAAAGGGGTGATGGTCATGGAGGGGGCCACTTGTGGGAAGAAGCACTGGGTGTTATATGGAAACCAATTTGACAATAAATTATTATTAAAAAAAATAGAATTTCAAAGCAATATCAAAACCACTTCCTTTATGAAGAATACATTAGACAATTCTTCAGTGCCTTTCTCATATTCTGTATTCAGTATTTATTTGGAGAATTAACAATAGCAAAAAAAAACAAAAACAAAACAAAACTAGGAAAGTTCATTTCAAGCAGAACTATCCTGCAAGTAATGCTAAAGAAAAATTTCAAACTGAACACCAATGGCACCAGATAGAAACTTTGTACTATGGGATAAAAGGAAGAACACTAGAAATACTCATTTTAAAAAGACAGTAGTGGGGCACCTGGGTGGCAGAGTTGGTTAAGCGTCTGACTTCAGTTCAGGTCATGATCTCAGAGTTCATGGGTTCAAATCCTGCATTGGTCTCCGTGCTGCCAGCTCAGAGCCTGAAGCCTACTTTGGATTCTGTGTCTCCTTCTCTCTGACCCTCCCCTTCTCATGCTGCCTCTCTCTCAAAAATAAAATAAAACATTAAAAAATTTTTAAAGACAATAGAGGGGTGTTTGGGTGGCTTAATCAGTTGAGCACCTGACTCTTGATTTCAGCTCAGGTCATGATCCCAGGGTCATGGGATGGAGCCTGCTTAAGATTCTCTCTCTCGGAGCACCTGGGTGGCTCAGTTGGTTGAGCATCTGGCTCTGGCTCAGGTCTTGATCTCATGGTTCGTGGGTTCGAACCCCGCATCAGGCTCTGTGTTGATGGCTAGCTCAGAGCCTGGAGCCTGTCTTCAGATTCTGTGTCTCCCTCTCTCTCTGACTCTCCCCTGCTCATGCTGTCTTTCTCTCTCTCTCTCTCTCTCTCTCTCTCTCTGTCTCTCTCTCTCTCCCTCTCTCTCTCAAAAATAAATTTTAAAAAACATTTTAAAAATTAAAAAAGGGGCGCCTGGGTGGCTCAGTCGGTTAAGTATCCGACTTCAGCTCAGGTCATGATCTCATGGTTCATGGGATCGAGACCCGCATCAGGCTCTGTGCTGACAGCTCAGAGCCTGGAGCCTGCTTTGGATTCTGTGTCTCCCTCTCTCTCTGCCCCTCCCCTACTGATGCTTTGTTTCTGTCTCAATAATAAATAAACATTAAAAAATTTTAAAAAAATTAAAAAAAGATTCTCTCTCTCTACCTCTATCCCTCTCCCCTAGTTGCACTCTCTATCTTAAAAAAAAATGTTTAATGCAAATATTATGCTACTCTATAACATGTAGACTTGAAATATATGATAGTAATACTACAAATTTTGGTGGGGTGAGTAAAAGTATAGTTATAGAGTTTATATACAACTTTGTATAAGTTATGTATTATTCAAGGTAAACTACCAAAGTTATAGATACATAATGTAAACCCTAAACAATTATTAAAATTTTATAAAACAAAAATAAGCATTTTAACAGCTAATAAGAAAAGAGGGTGATGTTTGCAAATTGGCAGCATAGGAATTTCTAATGCTCATCCTCTCCCAGAAACATCAATTTAAACAACTACATAAGGCTCTCTGCTCCTCCCCATTCAACAGATAGCCGCATCTTCTAGTGCAGTGCCAGCTGTGTCCCCGAGACATGATGGTGAAGGTCAGAGTCAACGGATTTGGCTGTATTGGGCACCTGGTCACCAGGGCTGCTTTTAACTCTGGGAAGTGAACATTGTCACCATCAATGACCCCTTTACTGACCTCAACTACATGGTCTACATGTTCCAGTATGATTCCATCCACAGCAAATTCCATGGCACAGTCAAGGCTGAGAACACGAAACTTGTCATCAATGGAAAGCCCATCACCATCTTCCAGGAGCGAGATCCCGCCAACATCAAATGGGATGATGCTGGTGCTGACTATGTTGTGGAGTCCAATGGGGTCTTCACCACCATGGAGAAGCCTGGGGCTCACTTGAAGGGTGGGTCCAAGAGGGTCATCACCTCTGCCCCTTCTGCTGATGCCCCCATGTTTGTGATAGGCGTGAACCACGAGAAGTATGACAACTCCCTCAAGATTGTCAGCAATGCCTCCTGTACCACCAACTGCCTGACCCCTCTGGCCAAGGTCATCCATGACCACTTTGGCATTGTGGAGGGACTCATGACCATAGTCCATGGCATCACCACCACCCAGAAGACCATGGACGTCCCCTCTGGGAAGCTGTGGTGTGACGGCTGAGGGGCCACCCAGAACATCATCCCTGCTTCTACTGGCGCTGCCATGGCTGTGGGCAAGGTCATCCTGAGCTGAACAGGAAGCTCACTGGCATGGTCTTCCGTGTCCACCCCCAATGTGTCCGTCGTGGATCTGACCTGCCGCCTGGAGAAAGCTGCCAAATACAATGTCATCAAGAAGGTAGTGAAGCAGGCATCAGAGGGCCCCCTCAAGGGCATCCTGGGCTACACTGAGTACAAGGTCATCTCCTGCGACTTTAACAGTGACACCCACTCTTCCACCTTCGACGCTGGGGCTGGCATTGCTCTCAATGACCACTTTGTCAAGCTCATTTCCTGGTATGAAAATGAATTTGGCTACAGCAACTGGGTGGTGGACCTGATGGTCCACATGACCTCCAAGGAGTAAGAGCCCCCTGGACCACGAGCCCTAGCAAGAGGAAGAAGAGAGAGGCCCTCAGCTGCTGGGGAGTCCTTGCCCCAATTCATCCCCCAACACACTTGAGAATCTTCTGACCTCCGGTTTCCATCCCAGACCCCCTGAAAAAGGGGAGGGGCTTGGGGAGCCCTACCTTATCATGTACCATCAATAAAGTATACTGTATCCAGCAAAAAAAAAAATAAAAAATAAACTACATAATAAAAAATATACTAATCTTATACACACTGTCTCAGAAAAATAGAGGATGATGAAACATGTCCCAAATTGTTTTATGAGGCCAACATATTGCTCCCATAAATATAAACACAAAAAATACTTAATAAATTACAAGCAAATTGAAATCAGCAATATATAAAAAGGATAATACATCATGACCAAACCAGAATTATCTCAAGAATACAAGGAAGATTTTTTTTAAAAAAAGAAAAGAAGAAGGATTGAACACCTAAAAATCAAAACAACAAAAAAGGGATAAAATTATGATCTCAATAGATGTAGAAAAAAATAGTTGACAAAATTCAGTATTTGTGATTAAAAAGCAAAAATGAAAACTCTAAGCAAAGGGCTAATAGAAGGAAACACTCCAAACTTGGTATCAGAGTTATGCTGGCCATAAAACAACCCAAATTTACTATCTTATAGTTCTGGAAGTCAGGTCTAAAATGAGTCCCACTGGACTAAAATCATGGTGTCAGGGCGCCTGGGTGGCTCAGTGGGTTAAGCCTCCGACTTCGGCTCAGGTCAGATCTCATGTTCGTGGATTCCAGTCCTGCATCAGGCTCTGTGCTGACAGCTAGCTCAGAACCTGCAGCCTGCTTCCGGTTTTGTGTCTCCCCTCTCTGCCCCTCCCCCTCTCATGCTCTGTCTCTCTCTGTAGCAAAAATAAATTTAAAAAATTAAAAAAAATTTTTTTAATAAAATAAAATCATGGTGTCAGAGGACCGAGTTCCTTCCTTGAATCTCCAAAGGAGAATCCTCTTACTTGCTGCTTCCAGATCCTAGAGGGTGCTTCTATTCCATAGTTTCTGTCTATCTTCCATCTTCAATCGCACTTTGCAACATGCGGATTCTGACTCTTTCTTCCACACATAAAGAACCCCTGTGATTACACTGGGCTCACATGGTTAATCCAAGATAATCTCCTTATTTTAGGGTCAACTAATTGGCAA
Organism: Suricata suricatta; assembly: GCF_006229205.1. Classification (NCBI taxonomy): domain Eukaryota; kingdom Metazoa; phylum Chordata; class Mammalia; order Carnivora; family Herpestidae; genus Suricata; species Suricata suricatta. Next base: position 56,213,004 of record NC_043704.1, read on the forward strand.
CCTTAACTCCATCTGCTACCTTAATTTCTGAGGATTAGAACGTGGACATCTTTGGGGAGCCATTATTCCATCTACCACAACCCATACCTCTACATACTATCAACCCACTCCTGGATTATTTCAGAGAAATGCCACACATAATATCATCTCACTCATAGCTATTTCTGTATGTATTTTTTTAAGTTTATATATCTACATAATCTCTATACCCAACATGGAGCTTGAACTCATGACCCCAAGATTAAGAGCTACACACTCCTCTGACTCAGCCAACCAGGCGCCCCTCAATATGCATTAAAAAAATTTTTTTTAATGTTTATTTATTTTTGAGATAGAGAGAGAGTGGAGAGAGTGTGAGGGAGGGAAGGGCAGAGAGAGAGGGAGACACAGAATCCGAAGTAGGCTCCAGGTTCTGAGCTGTCAGCACAGAGCCCGACATAGGGCTCAAACTCACGAGCCATGAGATCATAACCTGAGCCAAATTCAGACACCCACCAGACTGAGCCACCCAGGCACCCCTCAGAATGCATTTTAAAAGATGAGAATTCTTTAAAATAAAAACAGTCACACCTAAAATATAGCAAAAATTTTTAAAAATCATCTATTATCCCATAATTAGATGGGATCCCTTATTCTATCATGATTTTTTTTTAATTTTGCAGGGGCACCTAAGTGCCTCAGTCAGTTGAGCATCCTGACTCTTGATGTCACTCAGGTCATGATCTCACAGTTGGTGAGACTGAGCCCTGAATCAGGCTCTGTGCTGACAGCATGGAACCTGCTTGGGATTCTCTCTCTCCCTCTCTCCCTGCCCCTGCCCTGTGCACACACACTCTCTCTCTCTCAAAATAAATAAATAAGCATAAAAATCAAATAAGATATTTTGCAGATTGAAAGAAAATTCACATAAGATTCATAGCTTACATTGAATAATTTTCTATTTAAATGATATTTCTAAGGATCCCTAATATTACTATAAATCATTTTAATTATACTGTTGGTTAAATACATACAAAAATGAAACCAGATATAAATTCCTCAAGTGTGTGGGGGTGTCTGGGTGGCTCAGTCCAACTCTTGGTTTCAGCTAAGACATGACCTCACAGTTCATGAGTTTGAGCCCTGCATAGGGCTCTGTGCTGACTGTGCAGAGCCTTCTTGGGATTCTCCCTCTCCCTCTCTCTCTCTCTCTCTTTCCCTCTCAAAAATAAGCATTTAAAAATATTATTTAAGTATATATGCCTCTCATATATCTATAAAATGAAAAGTATTCTTGAAACAAACTCATGGACTCAGTTTGAGAACATTTTCCTATAACATTGTCTGCATCGTTCATTTTGAAATCAGTTGTATCATGTCTTATGAGAGCTCTTCGTTGCCTAAAGCTGTCACTTAATTTCATCACGTCATTACCATTCCTCAGGACACACCTTGATCATCTACTATTTGCCAGTCACTTTTCCTAAGTAAAAAGAACCACAAAGGTGAACAAAACCTGCTCAATTGCTAATAGTGAATTTTCAAAAGATTGTGTATTATCAGAACAACAGGAATGTAAGCTCAGTGAAGATGTGAACCAATTATTATGCATCTTTATATTCTCTAAGGAGCTTAGCAGAGTGCATTTAAGTCTGTAATCAATATTTAATAACTGATTAGACTTGAAAGCCTTTATTTTACTCCTTCAGTTAAATTTGGCAGGCTGACTTAGAGAGAACCATGCAACTGTATTTCTCTTTTTCACTTTAGAATGAAGAAGTGAGTGTATGTTTGTGTGTTGGCAATGATGGTGAAGAAAAGGATGCTTGGTGATTGAGACAGTGTGACAGCCGCTGTGGAAATTTGGAGCCAAGCAAGTCACAAAGCTGACTCCACTGGGTGCAGATCCTTACTAGTCAGCGTAATAGATGGATAGCTATTATGGGTCAACAGTGATGGATGGAATTTGCTCAGAATAGCACAACACATTCAGTTCTTTGGGAACCGGGAACATCTATCACTGATGATTAATCCTTTCATGAGGTTAACAGAGCTCTTTTCTTATATTCTTTGTTCTTTGTGTATGACACCCACAGTCCTGCTCAAGAAATGTTTACTTTCTGAGACTATGCTATGTATGTAGTTCCTAAGTATTTAATCAGGGGACTGCGCGGTAGATTTGTCCCAACTCCCAGAACTGTTTCACAACCTATTTTCCAGCAGGTTCCCAGTCCTTATAATTTCTCCTACTTGGAGACAATCTTTGGCCTGTGTCAACTAATAATACATAACCCTTTAAAAAATTCAATATGAGCAATTAGCCAACTTTTATTCATGTGATACAAATTTCATTATAATACCTAAAAGGGGACTTTAATAGACATCAACATATTTTAGAACAATAAATTAATAAATTCATTTTCAAAGGGCAAAAACCTCAGGAAGGGTATACATGGAGTGCAGATTAGTTTTGAAACACAGGACACATGGCTGCTATTGTACAAGAGGGTGGGTGAAATTTGGTAGCCCTGAGGAGCATGGGACTATAAAGACACTAAAAACAGAGAGCTATATCACAGTTACATAAATCTGGGGTCCTTAATTATTCATATTTGTATGCATCCTTGACTATGGTATAAATCCCATAAAGGCAGAGACCAGGGGCGCCTGAGTGGCTCAGTTGGTTAAGCATCCGGCTTCAGCTTGGGTCATGATCTCACAGTTCGTGGGTTTGAGCCCCGCATTGGGGGCTAGCTAGTTCAGAGCCTGGAGCCTGCTTCAGATTCTGTGTCTCCCTCTCTCTCTAACCCTCCCCTGCTTGCACTGCCTCTCTCTGTCTCTCAAAAATAAATAAAAAACATTAAAAAAAAAAAAAGGCAGAGACCAGATTGCGCACATCTTTGCATCCCAGCCATAGAAGTCAATGTGTGCTTCATGGACCAATGCCATGGTCACCACCTGGGACATGTTAGAAATGCAGAATCACAGGCCCCATTCTATACATACTGAATCAGAATCAACATTTATACAAACTTCCAAGTGCTTTCAATGTGCATTAAAGTTGAAGAAACAACGCTCTCCAGCACTAGCATAGTGCCACGTGTACAATAAGATTCAATACCTGTGTTTATCAGCCCTAAACCCAGAGACATTATAAACTGTAACTCTACCAAGTTTGTAGGTCAGAGAGAGAAAATTTGAGAGAGAAAGGTAAAAGTCAGGCACTATAATAACATGCACATATCATTACTTTTTATAATAACATGCACTATCATTACCCATAATTATACACCAAAATAATGGGATATTCTAGCACACCTATCTTCAAAGTGAGGTGTTTGCCTCTGAATGTACGCAAAACCATCCTATCGTGAATATATAGAGAGAATGTTAGAATTTCTACTCACATTTTTGAAAGAGTTATACTAATATTTAATATTCAAGTTGACCCTGGTACCTACACTCAGTCTGCATGCCACATAGTACATGAAATAGTAGTGGCACTCTTAGTTTACTGACACTTTCTGTAGTTTATATGTGCAGTGACTGTAACTAAATGGCCATATGACTTCAAAATATTCCTTTAAGAGATATGCAGATTGAAGGCAATCCAAACACAAGGAAAGTAATGATAAACACAGCAGAGTAGGTGGGACACCTAAGTGGCTCTGACTTCAGCTCAGCTCATAATCTCATGATTTGGTTTGTGAGTTCAAGCCTCACATCTGCATGGGGCTTGCTGCTGTCTGCACAGAGTCTGCTTCAGATCCTCTGTCCCTCCTCTCTCTACCCCTCCCCTGCTCACAATTCAAAAACAAATAAAACATTTTTAAAAAACCAGAATAGGCACGTAGTCTTTATGTAGGCTCTTTGTCAGTCATATTCAAGACAAAAATAGTGACAATCAAATCAAGTCTGACCTGAAGTCAGTTAAAATCCCTAAATTTTGTTACAGCTTTATTGAGGCATAATTGACATACAAAAAACTGCACATATTTGGTGTGTACAATTTATTTATATCCTTGTTCATGAGATATATTTTTAAATAATTTTTATTATTAAAACTTTCCCTAAAACTCCACTACCACTCCTGATTAGCTTTCCCTAACAGAACGTTTTCATCTCTGCATACTGTGCTTTGTGAGACAGACCTTTCAGCAAGGACAGCTGGTGTGCTGAGATCTGAGGAGATACTCAGTAAAACAAAACAAAACAAAACAACAACCAAAAAAAGACACACATACACAACACAAGAAGTAGAACAGTGCATAAAGTGAGTTGTATTTTATGGAAGAATGAAATCCACAATTTCTTTTTTTTTTTTATTTAAACACATCTCCATGAAATTTCACAATACTGGAGTCCAAGAGAAGGACCTATAATATTTTGGAGACGGTCATGTCTAAGGATCATATTTAAGGATAAGGAATTAGAATAATTTTAGGCCTTTCAACAGCAATACTAGAAGAAGACAATGAAAAAATCCTTTCCCATTCTGAAAACACATTACTTTTGTTTTAGAATTCTATATCCAACCAAACTACTAATTAGTATAAAGAATAAAATACAGACATTTTCAGACATGCAATTGAAAAAAAGATACTTCTTCAAAAGCTATTTCTCAGGAAGCTTATAGATAAGCTTCATGAAAATATAGGCATAAACCAAAAAAGAAAAAAAAAGGAAGATATGGAATCCAGACAAAGATCAGAACTAGGAACAAGGGAAGATGAAGATAAAAGGAAACTCTGAATAAGAGTTTGCCCTGTCTGTGCTAGGTGGAGAGGGAGAACGCTCCTGCGGGGCAGGTTGAAAACACCAGGGAGACACTGCCACAAAGATCACATCGACAGCCATTCTGATGTGAGAGTTCAGATTAAGAGACTCCAACAAATTGACAGTGTTTGGGGTTGAACTGGTGATTAATAACAGACAACACTTATGGTGTGTTTACTGTGTAGGCAGACACTCTTCTAATACTTTGTACATGAACATTAGGCAATGAGTGTAACATTGTCCCTATTTTACGTATAAGAAAGAGGCAAGGATGATTAGCTAGCTCGAGGTCACAAAGCCAGTAAGAAGCAGTACTGGGGCTGAAGCCCAGGCCATCTGATTCCAGAGATTTTCTTTAACCATAAATCCATACTAACTCCCGAAGAGCCCAGAAATGCCACCAATTAAGAAACTCAAGAAAAATCAACTTCAAGAAAACTAGAAAATGGCATAAGGAAGGAAAAGTAATTAAAGTTTTCTACATGATTGTGTTGTGAATGATATTTTTATAGTCCTAATGGTATGAATATTAAATATTAATCTAACTGATATTATCATAGTGATATTTAAAATATTGGGAGATTTAAGGGGTGCTCATGCAGAAGACAGAGAGAGAGAGGAGAGCTAAATCCTTATCTTTCATAGTAGAAAGACAATAAAAGTCTAATGTGAAAAATACAAGCATGTTAATTAGCAATATGGAGACTAAAATTAAGGTCAAAGTATTTTAAAGTATTGGTCTCTAGGAAAAGGAAAAAAGAGTAAAAGGACTAGACACTTCAGTTTATCTTAGCAAGTTTTTTGAAACTGGCTGAGTCTTTAAACTACATATATGAAATTAAACTATGTGTGCATTTAAACTATATAGATATGTAATTTTTAAAAATATAATTATCAAATTGGCTTACATAAAACACACAGTGCTCATCCCAACAAGTACTCTTTAAAGTAAAATTACAGGAGCGTCTGGGTGGCTCAGTTGGTTAAGTGGTTAAGCATCATACTCTTGATTTCAGCTCAGGTCATGTTCTCACAGCTTGTGAGTTGGGGCTCTGCACTGACAGCAGGCAGCATGGAGCCTGCTGGGGAATGTCTCTCTACCTCTATCTCTGTCCCTGCTCTGCTCAAGCTCGCTTACTCTGTTCTTCTTCTCTCTCTCAAAATACATAAATAAACTTTAAAAAACCTAAATTAAATTAAAATTGCAGAAGGAAAAAAGATGAAGTAACAAATTTTAAGGGAAGAGAGGAATCCTCTACATTTTCTTCCAGTCTTCTCCTCGTCCTTGAAGGAGTTTAGGACACACTCCCCCAAAATACACCGCTTTGGCATATTGATTATTTTGACCTGAAGGCTACTTGAGAAACAGCCAGTGCAGGAAGTGTTCCTCACCTACCCTTTTCCACCTAAAAACAGGCCATACGATTTCGTACAGGAAAGGAGCCTTCTCTGGACAGGAGTCTCTTGTCACCAGAGTCTGGGAACCGACATCGAAAGGGGTCTATGAACAAGCTTACAAAAATAACCCTCATCTTCCACTAGGTTTTCCTCTCATGTCGCTTCTCCCAATTTACCGCCCCCAGCCCTAACTCTCCGTCCTTTCCTCACAAACCTATCATTTCTTTGTCAAAAAAAAAAGTATGAAAGCTTCCTGCTCTCATCACTCCAGGTTCTCATTCTCTTCCAAAGGCCCCCATGGACATGTAAAAATTTAATAAAATGTATGTTTTTGTCCTGGTAATCTGTCTTATGTCAGTTTAATTATTAGGCCCCACCAGAGACCCTCAGAGAATTCTTCCTCTACGTCCTCATGAATATGTGTACTGGTTCAATTTTGGGGGAAGCAGAAACTGAGACTCACTTAGGAGCACAGATGGTAATGGGGAGGGAAAACTGTGAAGGAAGAGGGGAGAACCCAGGATTGGGCAGAGGGAACCTGCCACACAGATCTGACAACTCTCACCCCGTCCAAGTGCAGGGCCTGGAGCAAGGATCAAGAGGGGTCCAACACTGGGGGAAGGAGCCTGGCCCTTGTTCCGATGCTTCCTCATTAATGGGAGCCCTGGAAAAGAGAGCGACCTCAGCTTGGACACCTCGCCGGGACTGTCAGCTAGCCTCTCTCCTAGCAGGCAGGCGGCATGTCCTTTCTTAAAAGGAGACTTGAGCTGTACCTTTCAGTGTTCGCCATGCATTTCTTTATAAAATAACGAGCAGAGTTGAGGCCATAAAGTACATGCACTGCTTGCTGTAGTTTTCCCACTTACCTACTTCCTATTCTGTATTTCCATCGTATTTAATATTAATGAAATCATTATTACATCAGAATTATTTTAATATTAAATTCAACATACATATGTAATCTCAAACCAATATAAAAGGATAAAGCAAAAACGAGGTCCCTAGGCCAGACTCTAGACTCCCAGTTACCAGTTTCTTACATAGCCTCTCAGAGATAGCCTATAGGTTAAATGAATTAACAAATGTGCAGTGCTTAGTACATCACCTAACTCAAACCAAATGCTATATAAGTTTTTGCCAATAGTAACAATAATAGCAGTAGAGGGGGAAGCGGCAGTAGCGGTGAAGAATAGGTCTACCTCACTCTTTTCAATGGCTGCAGAGCATAATTTATCAGCGTGTAATAAAATTTTTTAAGTGTTCTCCCTGTAGAGGGGACAATGAATAACAAAAAGTTACCATAATCTCCTAAACTAATAAACAAATACAGAAATTAGATGTGTCAAAAAACAAATTATAGGGGGGCACCTGAGTGGCTCAGTCAGTCAAGTGTCACACTTCAGCTCAGGTCATGATCTCACAGTTCATGGGTTTGAGCCCCACATCGGGATTTGCACGGACAGAACTAAGCCTGCTTCAGATTCTGTCTCCCTCTTTCTCTGCCTCTCCCCTGCTCATGCTCTCTCTCAAAAGTAAATAAATATTTTAATAATAATAATTAATGATTTTTTAAAAAATTATAAAATTCTGCATGCCCTAAGATCTGAATTCGAGGGAGAACTGGAAACACTTGGGCTAATGTGATGTTGAGTGTGGAGAAAAAGGGGTCACATAATTATTCAACCTTGCCTTTAGCATAAGTACTAGAGACACACCTGGCACAGTCAGCTGGCATCTCCAAACATGCTTATTTGCAGACATTTCACAGGCAGGGCCATGAACAGAAGAAATGTTTTAATTAAATCAGTTCCATTAGAGAGGTAACTGCTTAAAGTCTCTGCTCAAAATGGGGAACCTGGGTGGCTCAGTCAGTTGAGTGTCTGACTCTCGACTTCAGCTAAGGTCATGATCTCAAGGTGTTGTGAGTTTGAGCCCCTCATGGGGTTCTGCACTGACAGTGCAAAGCCTGCTTGGGATTCTCTCCCTCTCTCCCTCTCTCTATCTCTGTCTCTGTCTCTCTCAAAATAAATAAACAAAAAGTGCTGTGGAGGTGCTGATGGCATCAATATTACCTTTGTATAGTACACACTAATTGCAGAGGTATCTTATTCTGGTCACTTATCTCACAAATTTGCCCTTTCCCAGCACCCTTTTTAAGAGAAATAACTCAGTCCACCAGTGCTTTGGTGTTTTGTTTTGTTTTAATCTCTATGCCCAACTTGGGGTTTGAACTCACGACCCTGAGATTTAGAGTCACATGCTCTACCAACTGAGCCAACCAAGTACCCCCATCTTGCGGTTCAAGCTGTGGCTCTGACATTTATAATTTGGAGACCCAAGGTAAATTACTTCACTTCTTGGAGGTTCAGTTTCTTCCTTATCAGTAATATGGGGGGATGGGAAGGACTATATGACTGTAGCTATTAGCAATGGTGTATCTTATTTTCTGATTTAATCTAGTTCTACTTATGGAACATTTTTTTGTTCAGTTATGAGTTAAATCGTTTTATTTAAAGAAGAACCATATCCCCATGCTGAGTCTCAGGTGATTTAAAAAGCCACAAAACTACCCCTAAAACCCAAAGTCATCATTCCATCAACAGGAAAGTTTGAGCTTTGGCACATTTGACAGTGAAACAGAAGAATATGGCTCCAGGAAAGGTCTCTGTAGTCGACCTGATAGGAGAATCACTCGAAAGCAGTACACAGTATTTCTCAGAGGAAATCAGACCACTGCTACTTTAAAAATGATTAATAATGTTAATGACTGTTTAGCATTCTTGAAAGAGTAGCTTAATAGACTACTTAGTCCTAGGGGACTAAACGTGCAGTATAAGAATGGAATCCTGGCTTTACTTGAGTCAACTTTTGAAACCAAGAAAATCCATGTGTTTCAAGGACATTATTTGAATAGGATTCTTTTTGAAAAGTCATCAAGAGCTATCGGGGCACAGTGGGATTAGGTGGGGGGAAGAAGCACTATAATTTATACTGGCGCTGCATCATTGCTCTATGAATCCTGTATTTGCTTGTAGACTGAAACTGTGGTATAGAGATATGAGGCTCTCCCTAAATTTCAGGCAGCACATGTAACCTATAGCCACTTGCCCCATAGGGGGCGCTCCTGAAACAGAATGACTTACAGTGGAATAATCACTTGGAGAAAATAGTACTACTGTAGGCAGCAATAGCTGAGGGAGCCACAGATCCATGTGGTTTTTAGATAAGAAAGTCCCAATTCCTTAGATGCACTATCAAAATTATCAGTGAAAAGGTAATTGGACCTGCAGACTCTTTTTGTAGAATTCTCTAAGGGACAAAATTACAGATATTAACATCTTGGTTGGACACCAGGAAGTATAACAATACAATCACTGCCTTGAGGAAAAACTCACTGAAAAGACAAAATGATACCCCGCTTTTTCATTGAACTTTAATGCTTTTTTTTTAATGTTTATTTATTTTTAAGAGGCAGTGCGAGTGGGGGAAGGGCAGAGAGAGGGAGACACAGAATCCGAAGCAGGCTTTGGGGCTTTGAGCCGCCAGCACAGAGCCCATTAGGGGGCTCAAACTCACAAATGGTGAGATCATGACCTTAGCCAAAGTCAGATGCTTAGACTGAGCCACCCAGGTGTCCCCAATAGACTAGTGATACTCCTAATGTTAAGTTACAACAAAAGGCAGTATGTCAATAAGAATCCAGAAACAAAAGACAGTTCTCAACTCTTACGTGGGGAGGACACTGCTGTTTGGTCTTTTTATTGGAGGTGGTGGGGCAGGGAAAGGTGAGTGAAGGTCAAAGGGCAAGGTGGGAGTACAGTTGGACCAAAAGCCTAGACTTGGACCAGAAAGAAAGTTTCTACAAGCCAGTTAACAGGAGTAGAGATTTTGTACTGCAAATTTTGGAGAAAAAAAATTAATAAAGCTTTGAACAGAAATGAACTTCCTGTGAAGACATTGGCTGAGGGAGATAAAAAGACTTCAAGTAGGAGTGATAAATGAGGAAAAAGCTGAAGATTATTTATTTCATGGTCAGGACATTTTGGAGGAAATTGCTATTGGAGGTACTAGACAAAGTACTATCTCAATTCCTGCTAGAAGCCCTTCATAATTTCCCAAGGTTCCTGCCTGAGACTGGCATATATTCTTCTTTTCCACACTTTCTTCTGTCTACTAAGAACAATAATAGCCACCATTCATTAAGGATCTGTTTCTTCAAGGACCATCTGCCCCAAAACATCAACCTAGCCTTGATAAGAAACACCACTATCCTTTTCCTGATGAGGAAGCATAAAGAGCACTCTACTTTCTCATGGCTGATAAGTGGTAAAACCAGAATTTGACCACTGTTCTTTTTTTTTTTTTTAAGTTTAGTTATTTCTTTTGAGAAAGAGCGAGAGAGAAAGCCTGTGTGCACCTGGTTGGGGGATGGGAGTGGAGGGCACAGAGAAGGAGAACAAGAATCCCAAGCAGGCTTCACACTATCAGGCCAAACTCACAAACCTGATTATGATCTCAGCTGAATCAAGAGTTAGATGCTTAACCTACTGAGCCACCCAGGTGCCCCAACCACTGTTGTGTTTAACAGCAACATCAATATTATTTTCATCATGCCTTTAAAATGCAGGGAGGAATGGGGCGCCTGGGTGGCTCAGTCAGTTAAGCCTCCGACTTCGGCTCAGGTCAGATCTCACATTCGTGGGTTCGAGCCCTGTGTCAGGCTCTGTGCTGACAGCTGGCTCAGAGGCTGGAGCCTGCTTCCTGTTCTGTGTCTTCTCTCTCTGTCCCTCCACCTCTCATGCTCTGTCTCTCTCTGTATCAAAAATAAATAAAACATTTTAAAAAGTAAATAAAGTGCAGGGAGGCTGAAGAAGACAAAGATAGTGCTTTGCCTTTCTGAAATTTAGCAACCTGTGGAGATTCTATGAATGGCTGCTTCCTGGCTAACGTCTTCATGAAACTGGTGGTCATATTTGGTGGGGAAAAAATGAAAACTGGGAAATCTAGCCTCCTTAAACATCTCCTTTGATTCTTTTTTCCCCACCAATCGTCCCCCTCCGCCTGCAAAGGCATTTCAAAGGTCTGCCATGTAAGCAAGCATTGGGCATCCCGTCCAGAGCCATTGGTGGGAGGGGCCATGGGCCTGTGACACTAGGGCCCCTCTGCCTCCCTGGGCTCGTCAGAGTCTTACAGACTTGTGTTGCTTGGAAGAGCTCGCCTTTCAGGTAAGAGGAAGTAAGGAAATCAAAGCAACACTCGTTGGGCAAAATGGTAGGTCTGGTCTCTGGCAAGGCAGCCACTATCGCTCACCGGCTCTTACAGCCCTCCAAAGATAACACATGGTGTGTGCCCCGCCAACACAGTGCTCCCCCCCCGCTCCCCCCACCACACACGGACTAGGAGCACCCATCCCCAGAATGGGGCCAGGTGTGCTTACCTTACCACCAGACCTCCACTTCCCTGCACTCTGGGCTGCAAGCAGTGGCTCAGGGGGGCGGGGCGGGGGAGTGGCTGGGAGGGGAAAGAATGCCAGCATTGAGCTCTGGCGCCTGGGGGGCTCCTGGAGCACTGACTGGGACCACCGAGCTAGAGCCCAGAGGGTGAGAGCCCAGGCGCCAGCCTCACAGCCCTCCTCTCACAGACCTCACAGCCACCAGGGAGACTCAGTCAAGAGGCTAGCTCTAACGTCGGCTGCACCACAGCACCGCGCCCCCTCCCCCTGCACCCGCACCGTGAGTCAGGAGAGCAAGGTCAGGCGGCAGTCCACACCCCTGCCCTGTACACACTGCCAGTCTCTGGGGAGGAAAGAGCTTGGGGTCACCACACTCATCAACTCTTTAGTTCTTTTATGTATTAGCTATTCCTTCACTTATTAAAGAAATACTTATTGAAGAGGCATCTTGATGGCTCAGTTGGTTGGGGGTGTGAGTCTTGATTTCAGCTCAGGTCAGGATCCCAGGGTTGTGGGATGGAGTCCCATGTCGGGCTCTGAGTGTGGAACCTGCTTAAGATTTTTTTCTCTCTCCCTTTGCCTGTCTCTACTCAAGCTCGCTCTCTCTCTCTTTCTCAAATAATATATATGTATATATGTGTGTGTTTGTATACATATATATGTATATATACACTTATTGAATATCTACTATATGCTAAGTATGGGAGATCCTAATCCAATAGGGGAGATAGATGGAAGAGGTTCTTGAGACAGTCTAGTAAGACACATTTATATGCAACCAGTAGGCAACTGTACATTTCATTACCTCATATACCATTGTCTAGACTAAAGGACAAGATTAATTTTTTTATTTTTTTTAATGTTTTATTTATCTTTGAGAGAGGGAGAGAGAAAGCGTGAGCAGGGGAGGGGCAGAGAGAGGGAGACACAGAATTGGAAGACAGGCTCCAGGCTCTGAGCTAGCTGTCAACACAGAGCTTGATGCGGGGCTCGAACCCACGAACTGTGAGATCATGACCTGAGCTGAAGCCGGACGCTTAACCGACTGAGCCACCCAGGTGCCCCAAGATTAATTTTCAAAAATAGATATAAACCTTAACTCAATGAACATTTACTTCTTAGAGTTTCAGAAAGTACATTTTGCTAACAGGAAAATGTCTATGGCTTTTTTGAAAGCCTCATTTTCTTTTTTAAATCTAAAATCATTTTCAAGTCATGTTAGATTATTTACCATTTTGGCCATATATCCACTAATTTGCTTTCATAAAATAGATGATAAATAGCAGAAGGTCAGGTGTATTTTCACTGAGTCATTAATCTCCTTCCCTGACTAGCACATGTTTAGTGTTTTAGATTAATAATACCACAACTCTGTTGCCACACTCATTTTCAATTACCTGTTAATTCATAAGTGACACTTTTTAAAAGATAGACCACTTGGCACTTTGTCTTCTTTCTCCTGATTTCCTGAGAGCCTTGCTGGGAACTAAACTGAGGAGGTTTCTAAATCATATCTGAAAGGGAATGCAAATAGCCTCACACATATGCACAAAACATCCCAGAAGACCACTTGAGAGTCCTCACTGATTCTCTCTGGGGAGAGAACCCAGTGGACAGAGGACAGAGGCTTTTCACATTTTGGTACTTGAATTTTGAACTGTGTGAATAAATTCTCTATTCAAAAAATAAAAACAAAGATAAATATTTCACATTTCTTCTCTATCTATTCTCACTGCCAGATAGGGATCCTACTGAAATAGCCTCTGACTTTGGACTACAGTAGCACTAAACTTCTTTCCTCTGGATTCAAAGAGTCTTATTTTAATTATATAGATGAAGAATTACAGTTCACAAAAGTGAAGTCTCTCAAAAAAAATGTGTAAAGTTTAACCAGTGGGAGCAAAGAAATGGGTTTTTCAACTCTGTAATAGGTATTAATACACATGAGTTCTTTGTGGTATGTTTCAGTGGTAATGGCCTTAATTTGTTCACATCTTTCTACATCCCTCCCTTGGCTAATCCCCTCCCTCTCTAACTTTTATGCTTCGCTATGTGACTAGTTTTGGCCAGTTGGATGAAGGAAAATGTGACTTACACAGAGAATTACAAGGTGTTTATACATCGAGACTTGCCTTCCTTTGCTACAGGGAGCCCGTCGGCCACCATGGGACGGAGCTTGGCCAAGACTGTAAATGATGAGACCTACGCTGCCATTGTCCAGCTAACATGGAACCAACTTCCAAATTGATGAACAAGGGTCCCCCTAGACCAACTAGCCTGTCCTCTCCAGCATATGAGTAAGGCACCCTGGACCACCCAGCTCAGCCTAACCAGCCCAAACCAAAAGAACTCCCCAGGGATCATTTTCCATTGCTATGTTTTTAGGGTGGGTTTTTAAGCAGCAAAAGCTAACAGATAAAGTCTACAATATGCATCAAGATTAATTTAGAAAATACAGTGAAGTAAATCTCAGAGCTATTTTAGAAGTTTTTCTTTTACTTAATATGAACATGTAAAGACAAGACACAGCTGTGATTGGGGCCAAATTGTGGTCAACAGACCTAGAGTTTATTTAGTCAAAGGTTCTACACCAGAGAATGCTCTTGGCCTTTTATACCAATTCTCTTTCTTGCTCATCTTTATTGACCATGGGCTTTCCATTAACCTCAGAGGCCTATGAAGTAAATGACATAAGTTTGCTAAACAAGAGTAGAGTCAGATCATTTTACACAGGCCTCTTTCTTGACAGTGACCAGTTACATAAACACAATCCTGAAAGCCTTGAGCAGCTGAAGCAACAAGTGAGAGCAGTGGTGAAGGAAGAGATGAATGTAATAAAAGAAAGGATCCCACTTATTCTTCACCCCAGCCTCTCATGCTGTACCCCTCTGTTGATGATGTCCTTCCCTATGTCTTCACCAACTGTCAGACTGCATATTAGTGTTCCCCTAAAATTCATGTGTTAAAATCCAATCCCCAATGTGAGATATTTAGAAGTGAGGCCTATCGGAGGTAATTAGGTCTTAAGTCTTAAGGCCAGAGAACTAGACTACTCTCCACCATGTGAAGATACAAGGACAAGTCAGTTGTCTGCTCCCTGCAAGAGAGTTCTCATCAGAACCAGAGGATGCTATGTTCTAACTAACTTGGATGTAAATTATAAAAAATAAATTATAGAAAGTAAATAAATAAAAAGAACCAGACAACGCTGACATCCTGATCTGAACTTCCAGCCTCCTGAACTATGAGAAGTAAATTTATGTTTGTTTATGAGCCACCCAGTCTAAAGTACTTTGCTAGAGCAGGCCGAATAAACTAAAACAAACCTATCCTCAAATTGATCATAATGTCAATTTCTTGTCTGATCACCAGCTGACCATTTTCTGTCTCCTTTGCTCACCTATGCTAAATTGCAGGAATTTTTAGGATGTTTTCCTGAAGACAAAGCCATCTCTCTCCGAGTTCTTTCTCAGCAACCTCTTCCACAGATGTCAGCTACCAGTACCTGCCAGAGCTTTGCAGAAGGTTCTCCAACAGAAACGTCTCTTCTCAGTTCCAGACCAAATTACCTACAACAGATCCAAGCCTGAACTCAGTTCTTTCTAAATCTGACTTTCTTACTAAATCTGACTTCATGCCTCTAAATCCTATCTCATAAATGGTAACACCAACCACCCACACTACTTAAGGCAGGAAGCCTACAATGAGGCAATCTCGCCCCTCACACAACCAATAGTTCAAAAGTCCAGTGGTTCTTTCTACTTTCCAAAGTACCAAATGTGAATTTGTCACATTTTTTGGTATTTATTTTTATTTAAATTCCAGTTAGTTAACATGCAGGCTAATACTAGTTTCAGGTGTAGAATTTAATGTTTCATCACTTACATATAACATTTGGTGCTCATCACAAGTGCCCTCCCTCATTCTCTCACCCATTTAACTCCCCCCCCCCAACTGAGTTTGTCACATTTTTACCCCTTCCACCACTTTCTCAGTTTAGGTGCTAAATTATTCCTCACTTGGACTCCTGATTAATTCCTCCATAATCGATTCCCCCTTTCTTTTATCCTCTTCTAGTTTTCTCTAGAATTAAGTCAAATCCATTCACTCCCTTGTAATCGCCTAACCCTTCAGCACCTGTAGCTGAGTAGCGTAACCAGGGCTGCTGAGAAGTTCTTTAGGAGCTGAAATTTTATACAAAAGTGTGAATTCACATTTTTCTGGCAAGAGGATGTATAAATTCCATCACATGATCAAAAGAGGTTTAGATTCTAGAAATGATTTATAAATTCACCCACAGGACAAATTTATGATTTTCTTAGCTGTTCCACTACCACTATATATCAGGTTCCAGTCTTTCCTTTCTTTTTTTTTTTTAAGAGAGAGGGAGAGCCAGGGAAAGGGGCAGAGAGAGAAAGAGGCAGAGAGTGAAAGAGAGAGAGAGAGAGAGAGAGAGAGAGAGAGAGAATCCTAAGCAGGCTGCACGCTCAGCACAGAGCCAGACATGGGGCTTGAGTTCCTGACACTGCTGTCATGACCTGAGATAAAATCAAGAGTCGGATGCTCAACCAACTGAGCCACCCGGTGCCCCAGGTTCCAGTGTTTAGAGTTGCTAAAATGAATCACACTTCTATCACTTTCACACTTTGTGTGCATTGTTCCCTGTATCAAAATACCCTCGACTTCTCTTTCCATTGAAAACACTACTTGGTTCCAGGACCTTCCCTCTGCAAGATTTCCTTTCTTACTCTGGTAAGTATCTACAATTAGATACTTTTTTGTATACTCATAGTACCTGCAGCTGTCCTATTTTATATTTCCATATATATTTATGTATGTATATTTTATATTTATATATTATATATTTATATATACATATTTTATCTTCCTCTGAGATTGTAATTGCTTGAAAAAGGGATTTTATCTTGGCTAATACATAGTGTAATAGCTTCCCAGGGTGCCTGAGTGGCTCAGTTGTTTAAGCATCTAACTCTTATTTTCACCTCAGGTCATGATATTATGGTTGGTGCATTTGAGCCCTATATCAAGCTCTGCACTGACAGTGTGGAGTCTGCTTGGAATTCTCTCTCTCTCTCTCTTCCCTTCTTGCCACTCTCATAAGTAAAGAAACTTAAAAAATAGATTTAAAAAATAATAGCCTCTCAAAGATGCCCCCCATCCTTTTCCCTGGAACCTGTGAATACGTTATCTTACATGGCAAAAGAGACTTTGCAAATGTCATTAACCTGAGGACTTTGACATGAAGAAGTTATTCTGGATTATCCTAGTGGGCCCAATGTATTCCCTGGGACCTTATAGGAGTAAGGGAGAAGTGTCAGAAAACTAGAAGGGACAACAGTGGCAGAGGTTGAAGTGATGAAAGGAAGGGTCCCAAGTCACAGAATGCAAGACAGTGTCTGGAAGTTTAACAAGGCAAGGGAGCAGGTACTCCCTTAGAGCCTCAAGAAGGAATGTGGCCCTTCTGACACCTTGATTTTAAGACTTTTGAATTCAGTAACTGTAAGGTAATTTGTTTTAAGCTGCTAAATTTATACTGACTTATTACAGAAGCAAAAAGAAACTAGTACACTTCGTAACCCTGGTATTCTAGATACTAGTAGAGTACTGAGTGTAGAATAAGTGAACAACATTTTCTTGGAAGAATTTCCCACTAAAGTTGAATATGATTAAAGTCCTGACCATGTTGGTGACTCATTGAGGCCTAAACTAAGCAACCACTTAACTGATTAATATTAAACACTCTTTCTTGTCTACATTTGCTCAATTAATAACAACCTGTCTTAACCCTCTTGACCCTCTTGAAGGAGGTGGGACAACATGAAGGATGGGTTAACTAAGAAAAGTGGTATGCTGTGGTTCTTTCTCTAAGAAGATGATGTTTGGTTTAAAACTTGAATTCTAAGTAGCTTTTAAACAGGTACATGTTTAGTAAGGGTATTCAGCCATTGGAAGTGAGAAAAAGGCTGATAAGTGTGAAGGAATGAAAAGAAAGTCAGTTGAGCTGAAGCCTAGAGAGGAAGAAAGAGAAGGTATGAGGTATGGAAGATACAGGAAAAGAAAATTCTGCAGAGCCTTGGAAGGGGGTCCCCTTGGCTAAGAGCAATGGGAAAACACTGAAAGAGGACCAAGGGATGGGTGGGGCCAGAGAATCACAAACCAGATTTGGTTTTTGAGAAGAGGTCTCTGATTATAGGTATTCAGATGCATGTTGAAGGGAGAGGCATATTGAAGGGAGAAGATCAGAGGGCTTGCTTTGTTTTCCACACAACTTTTTTAATAAAATAAAATGAGCTTAGTAAAAAATAACAATAATACAAATTGTTAGGTCATCACACCCTGAATTCCTATCAGAGAACATCTAAAACCATTTTATTAGCCTTCTCTAAAGGGAAATCTTATCTACCTCAAAGATTTCATCCATTCAATTCTAAGGGCAAGTGCAGATGGTGGCTATAATAGCGTACCTAAGAGGTGACAAAATTATTGTTGGAAGAAAAGGAGAAATCACTACGTTATAATAAATTTGATGTTTACACTCATCACCTCATTCGTTAAAGATCCACATATGTCATTTAGTTTCTGATTTATTATCTTATCCCATGTATTCTAATCAATATATCTATTAACTGATATTCCTTAAATGAGTTGCTACAAATTTTCCAAGAAAACTTTTAAAAACTCTTTTGTTACTGGGGCACCTGGGTGGCTCAGTTGGTTGAGTGTCCAACTTTGGCCCAGGTCATCATCTCCTGGTTGGTGAGTTCAGGCTCCACATCAGGTTTTGCACTGACAGCATGAACCCTGCTTGGATTCTCTGTCTCCCTCTCTCTAGGTCCCTCACCTGCTCATGGTATCTCTCTCTGTCAAAAAAAAATAAACATTAATAATTAATTAATTTAAAAAACAACTTTTTATTACAAATCTATTAACCACTATCTCCAAATGGACTTTACTCAAAAACCTGATTTAAAAAGTCATAACATATAATGGAAGAAAAAAAATAAACAAGTTATGTATATGTATGCATATATATTTACGTGCATATATATCTATAAAATACAGAAAAACAAACTTTATTTAGAATGTGAACAATTTGCGGGCACCTGGGTGGCTCAGTTGGTTGAGCATCCAACTTCAGCTCAGGTCATGATCTCACAGTTCATGGGTTAAGCCCTGAGTCAGGCTCAGAGCCTGGAGCCTGCTTCAGAGTCTGTATCTCTCTCTCTCTCTCTCTGTGGCTCCCCCTCTCACACTTTGTCTCTCTCTCTCTCTCTCTCTCTCTCAAAAATGAATAAGTGTTAAAAAAATTTTTACTGTAAATAACTTGTATGCATAAATTTGTAGGATAGTCCTGAAAGTCATAAACAAAAATTGTACAAAATGGAAAGGTGGAACATATTCTTGGAAGGAAGTCCTGAGACCTAAAAATGTCAAATCTCTTTTGAATTATCTATAAATTCACTGTTATTCCAATACAAGCACTAAAAGATTTCTTTCTTCTGGGAGCCAAATAATTGTTAAAGTTCATGTGTAAAAATAAAGTAAGCGATAGGGGAAAAAAATTTCAAAGTAGCAGAATAGGAAACCAACTTGACAATAAACTACAAAAGAAAAAAATTTTATTAAAAAAAGAAAAATAAAATAAAAAGTAGCAGAATATGCTGTCCTAAAATATGCTGCTTTGACATATTGATTGTTTTAGTTTGTTCGTCGTTATTGAAAAACACAAAATTCAGGAAGAAGCTGTCTATGAACTCCCCTTATCTGCCTAAAAACAAAAGAAACTAGGTTGTCATAAATCCCGTCCCCGGTGAGCATCTCAACCAGGAAAGCCTGACACATCACTGGAGAGGAAACTAGAAGCCAGCACTGCACCCAGCAAACTTCGTCACAGATGAACATACTGCTCATCTATTCTGTAAGGCCCGGTTCATCTTTCCTAAAAATTGTTTACTCTCCCCTAAGAGGCTAACATCTCCCCTCCCCTTTCTCTATTAAGATGACATTTAAACCTGAATTCTAAACTGCTTCTTTGAGTTGCTCATTGTTCCTTGCGTATCTCATGAAGTAAACTTGTTTCTCTCTTGTTAATCTGTCTTTTATTACAGGGGCCTCAGCCAAGAACTCAGAAAGGTAGAAGGAAATTTTTTATTCTCTGTATCATTCCAATTTTAGTATATGTGCTGCCAAAGGGAGCACTTTATTCTCTATATTAAAATTAATTCTAAATCTACATTTAGGGAATGCTAACCTATTGTAATTGTCATTTAATAGTAATAATAAAAAAGTAAACCTAAGAATATCCATACGAATCAATAGAACAGAATTAAAAGCCCAAAAAGAGATCAAAATACACAGGTGCATTTAGGATACGATAAAGGTACCATTTCAGGGCACATGGCTGATTCAGTTGATAGAACATATGACTCTTGATCTCAGGGTTGAGAGTTCAAGCCCCACAGTGGGTGTGGAGACTACTTAAAAAAATAAAATCTTAAGAAAAGAAAAAAAGGGAAAAGGTAGCATTTCAGTTTAGAGGACAAAAGGTGGATTATTTAAAACAGGATTGATACAACTGGGAAGCCATCTTAGAACTAAAAAAAAAAAGTTGAGTCTGGAGTTCCTGGGTAGATCATTTGGTTGAGCGATCAACTCTTGATTTCGGCTTCTGTCATGATCTGATGAATGTGGAATCAAGCCCCTTGGGGTTCATGCCAGAGCTGCTTAGGATCCTCTCTCTCCCTCTCTCTGCCCCTACCCCAGTCATACACTTGTATGTGTATATATGTATGTATATAAAATCTATAAATGAGGAAAAGCTTTCAAAGTATGACACAAAATCCACAAATAACTAAGAAAAAAAGATTGACAAATTCAACTACATATGAACAAAAAGGTTTTATCTGGCAAACAAAACAAAAAGCCCAAATAACCCAGTGGAGAAAATAATGGACAGCAAATAGTTTAAAGAGAAAGGAGATAGAAATGACTCAGACTTATGAAAAACTGCTCAACCTTGGGGCGCCTGGGTGGCTCAGTCAGTTAAGAATCTGACTCTTGGTTTCAGCTCAGGTCATCATGGTTCGTGAGTCTGAACCCTTCTGGCTCTGCACTGGCAGTGCCGACCCTGCTTAAGATGCTCTCTCTTTCTCTCTCTCTTTCTTTGCTCTCCCTTCTTTGCCTTTTCTTCCTTCTTTGCCTCTCTCACTCTCTCTCTCTCAAATTAAATACGTAAACTTTTTTTAAAACATGCTTGGGGCACCTGGGTGGCTCAGTCGGTTAAGCGTCCAACATTGGCTCAGGTCAGGATCTCGTGGTTCGTGGGTTCGAGCCCCACATCAGGTTCTGTGCTGATGGCTCAGAGCCTGGATCCTGTTTCAGATTCTGTGTCTCTCTCTATCTCTGCCCCTCCCTTGTTCACACTCTGTCTCTCTCTGATTCAAACATAAATAAACATTAAAAAATAAATTAAAAATGCTTAGCCTCAATAATAAACAACAAATTAAAACTATACAGATAATTTTCCCTGCAGATGAATTCCTATATTTTTATATTCTTTCCTCAAGAAGGTAGAGCATAATTCTCTCCTTCTTAAGAATGGGCTGCACTTATTGACTTCCTTCCAAGGAGTAAAACTTAGAAAGGAGGAAGGGGAAAAGTAACCTTATGGTGAAGAAAACTTGTAAACAGTAGTTTAGTTGGTAATCAAGGCCAACATCAGTAGGGATGTTACGTTGATAGTATGTACTCTCTTTTTTTTTTTTAAAGATTTATCTTTGGGGCGCCTGAGTGGCTCAGTTGGTTAAGCATCCAACTACGGCTCAGGTCATGATCTCACAGTTGGTGGGTTCTAGCCCTGCATCTAGCTTGCTTCCGATTCTGTGTTTAATTTTCCCTCTGCTCCTCCCCCACTCATGCTCTGTCTTTCAAAAATAAATAAATGTTAAAAAAATTTTTTAAAGATTTTATCTTTAAGTAATCTCTGCACCCAATGTGGGCTCAAACTCAGAACCCTGAGATCAAAGTCCCATGCTCTTCCAAGTGAACCAGGTAGGTTCCCCAATAATACATACTCTTGATATGATATGATAAGAAAGGCAATTTACCTCTGTGGTCTTCCTCCCCCAAACTCATAACCCCAATCTATTCATGAGAAAAATATCAGACAATTCTGAATAGAGAGACAGTCTATAAAATACTACACTAGTATTCAAAACTGTCAAGGTCATCAAAAATAGGGAAAGTGTCAGAAACTGAGCCAAGAGAAGTCTGAGGAGACATGACAACTAAAGGCAAAATGCCATCGTGGATGGGATCCAGGAACAGAAAAATGACCTTAGTAAAAACTAAGGGTATCCGAATAAAGTACGGAATTTAGGTAATAATAATGTACCAATATTGGCTCATTAATTATAATAAGTGTACATACTAATAATAATTGGTCTCGGGTATACAGAAACACTGTTTATCTTCACAATTTTTCCAAAATTGGAAACTAATAAAAAATTCTACTTTCTACAAAAAATCCTATACAGTTATGCCATTTTCAAATATCAGACTGATGGTGCTTAAAATTTGATTTTACACTCAGTTGGTGGAAGAGTGAAGAAACAAGCCTCCTTATACATTGAGAAGTATACACCAGGCTAATCTCGATGAAGGACAATTTGTCCATGAATTTCAACTGCTAATATGCATACTTTTAGTTAGCAATTCTACTTCTAGAAATTTATCATAAAAATAGACTCATGATGGTACAAAGTAACGTGCCCAAAATTATTTATTGTAGCATTTTTGTAAGAATGAAAGACTATAAATGATAAGTTCACTTAAACATACATTTAATATTTAGAGAGATATAAAAAAATCTTAAGAAAGGACAGGGAGAGACCATATACCTTTTCTGCAACTTAGGAATTTTGAACTACAATAATATAATAGACACACACATACACGCACAGACGCTCGTATTCCTTAAAAGAAATAGTTCATTATGAAATATGTTCTCATCTTTAAATTTTATTTTGATCTTCCTTCACTGTTTCAGTGTTTATTTACATAATATGTTGTCTTCAAATATAACCCTAATAATGTGAATACATATCCCTAATTCTCTCTCATCAATTTTATTCATTTATTTCCTTTCTAGCCCAAATTGTCTAGTACATTTGTCAAAGATTTTAAAGCAGTCCATTGAGATTCCTGGGTCACTCAGTTGGTTAAGTGACTGATGTTTGGTTTCAGCTCAGGTCATGATCTCATATCTTCGTGGGTTCAAGGCTTGTGTTGGACTCTGTGCCAGCAGTGAGGAGCCTGCGTGAGATTCTCACTCTCACTTTCTCTCCAGCCCTCCTCTACTCGTGCTGTCTCTCTCTCAAAATAAATAAACTTAAAAATAACAAAAAGTTCGAAAGCAGTCCTCCCTCCTTCTGAAACATGATGGTTACAGTGTCTTTAATGTTCCATTCTTTTACTATGAAAGGCTCAATATTTCAAATGCATTCATTTGATAATTCATTAAGTACCTACTATGTGCTGGATTTAAAACAGGGTAATAAAAATACAGCCTCTGCCCTTGAGAAGCTTACCATCTCAGGGAACATTGAATCATTAAATAGCAGTTGTGACTTTGGCATTAGGCCAACTTGATTTGGATTCTGGATTTTGAAACTATTGGTTTTGTCACCTGGGGCAATTTATAAGCCATTCTGGGCCCCGGTTTTCTCTGAATGGCTCGCTTTCCTTATTTGGGTCCAGACATGACTTATTAAAAAAGTCTTTCCCTAATTAATTAATGATAGAAGATCCCCTTTAGTACTGACTCTTCTTGGCCCCTGTTCTCTTTTTTCACAAAAGTTGTATGTACATGATATGTCTTCTCAACCATACTCTGAGCTATATAGGGACAGGGACCGTGTCTATTTTTTTTTACAGGGTCCACTCAGCTCCTAACACAACCCCTGGCTCAGAGGTCACTAATAGATATAAGCCATTTTATTCTCTTTACCCTTGTCTCCAGGATTAAGCTTGAACAGACCCATTCACTCTGTCCCCTTCTTGCTGGAGTCCGGCACCTCTCGCTTATCTTGTCCCATCTGCACTGTTGTCTTTCATTTGTCTGTGTGCCCAACCACAATGTCAGCACCAGCAGTGTTCATCAGAGATAAACAAAGACTGGTTCTTTGAAGGATTGTTAAGACACATTAAATTAACAAATAAAAGTCTGATGGCAGCAACTTTATGTTAGTGGCTTTTCAGTCCTTAAAAGAGATCTCTTTGGATGGGGTTGTGCCCATCCAACCATCTTCATTATGGAATCCTAATCAATATGATTCCATGTTGTAAATCACAAAGAGTCATCAAAATGATCTCCTTTTCGAGGCTCCTGGGTGGCTCAGTCAGTTAAGCATCCGACTTCGGCTCAGGTCATGATCTTACAGTTCTATGCTGACAGCTCAGAGCCTGAAGCCTGTTTCAGTTTTTGTGTCTCCTCCTCTCTGTGTCCACCCCCTGCCCCCCGAGCATACTCTCTCTTCTCAAAAATAAATAAAACATTTTTGAAAAATTTAAAGCAAAAAACATTTTTTAATGATCTCTTCTATTCCTTCATCGTAAGTTACAGATCTGAAAGTGTATCCCTCTTTCTCTGGTACCTAGAAGCACCTGAAATTGTAAATACAAATCAAGAGTAGCTTCTAGCTATATGCATTGATTTTGAGGTCGAAAAAGAGGGTCTTTTGTGCACAACAATAAGAAAAAATAGGAAAAACAGAACTTTTAATGAAGAAAGAATGACACACTGAAATGGTAAGCAATAAATAACATATAGCCAGAGTTGGTTTTCTCTGGATTATTGAATTAGTCTCTTTCCTAGTTATTTCAAAGACTGATGGTGTCATGTATTTTGCTTTTATTTTTTTAATTCTGTGCTGGTCTTTAGGCAAGTAATGTTTACACCAGAAGATACTTCTTTCATGACATTTTTGGAAGACAGACCTTCTAGCACTTTGCCCTAAGTCTATTTTGCCCTGAGACTCCCACTAAGCACT
The DNA here is from genome assembly GCF_006229205.1 of Suricata suricatta. NCBI lineage: Eukaryota > Metazoa > Chordata > Mammalia > Carnivora > Herpestidae > Suricata > Suricata suricatta. Next base: position 56,237,679 of record NC_043704.1, read on the forward strand.
CTACCGGGAAGACTGTGACATTTGATCTTCCCGTTCTAGTCTCCTCCCAGTTTGGGTTCTCTCTAAAATGGACTATTAGATAACTGTGCCATTAACCATCTGAGTTCAAAGTAACTTCTGAAGTTTAAGTCTTCAAAGTATATGGCAGGTCACAAACACACATATTCCCAAGCTTGTGGAGTTCTAAATGCAAGCAGTATCAGTATAAAAGGTGAGATTAAGTGCTTATTTGGGACATAAGGACTCCCTTCTCTGCCCTCCTCCTCTTCCCTGCCCAAAGCTAAAATAAGTATGAGAAATTGCAGACAGCTAAGCTTAAAAACATAGCTCTGAAAAAGAAGCATTTGGAGAGTACAAAAGCTAGCAGCCATTTGTTCTGTTGGATGATTGGATACAAATGTTAATGGAAAAGAAAAGCAAAAGCAGTCTGGAGACCCACTGAGTGAGGAGTAATAATGACATGGGCTACGTCTTCCTTGCCTCTGGGTGATCCTGGAGGTGGTGGGAGTCCCACGGCTTTCTGAGGACCAAAGCTAGTGCCTTTCATGGTAGTACAAATTTATTCTTGGCATTTACATGGCTCATCTGTCAGAAGACAGAGAAGAGTCTAGGAACTCCTTGTCAGGACTCTTTTCATCTGACAAATGCTTTCCAGTCCTGTTCTTTCAGACACAAACTGAAGATAAAATTATGAAAGAAAAGTCAAGAGCTGGGGCACCTGGAAGGCTTAGTCAGTTAAGCATCCAACTTTGGCCCTTGTCACCATTTAATCTCATGGTTTGTGAGTTCCAGCCCCACACTGGGCTCTGAGCTGACAGTGTGGAGTCTGCTTGACATTCTCGCTCTCTCCTCTCTCTCCCCTTCCCCACTCATGCTTTCTCTCGCTCTCAAGTACAACAACCAAACTTAAAAAAAAAAAAAAAAAAGAATAATTGAGAACTTCCCAGAATTAGAGAAGCATTTCTTAAGAGAAAACTTCTAGCTTTAAAAATATTTATCAGGGGGCAACTGAGTGGCTCAGTCAGTTAAGTATCCAACTTCGGCTCAGATCAGACCATAATCTCATTTTTCAGAAATTTGAACCCTTCATCTTTGGATTCGCTGTCTCTCTGTCTCTCTGTCTCTGTCTCTGTCTCTCTCTCTCTCTTTCAATCTCTGCTTTCCCTGGCTAGTGCTTTCTCTCTCTTTCAAAAAATATACATTAAAAAAAGACTTGGGGTGCCTGGGTGGCTCAGTCGGTTTAGTGTCTGACTTTGGCTCAGGTCACAATCTCACGGTTCGTGGGTTCGAGCCCCGGATCAGGCTTTGTGCAGACAGCTAGCTCAGAGCCTGGAGCCTGTCTTAAGATTCTGGGTCTTCCTCTCTCTCTCTGACCACCCCCTCCTGTTCATGCTATCTCTCTCTCTCAAAAATAAATAAAACATTAAAAAATAAAGACTTAATTTTTAAATAAATAAATACATTGATCTGTTAGAAGGATTGAATATAAATGAGCCAATAACTTAACTCAAGAAAAATTACACCTCAAGCTAGGAAAACAACTGAATAAACTCAAAAGAACAATGGAGGAAGGAAAAAATTAAGATAAGAACAGAAAGTAAGGAAGTGAAAAACAAAACAGCAAGGCAGGAAAACAAAACAAAAAGAGGCAGAGGATGATCAAAATCAGATATCAACTGTAGTAAACTTAGACATGAGTTGTCCAGGTTCCCCTTCCATGAAGCAGAGTGCTGTGGGGACAGCCTCCAGATGGCAGCCCCTGGGGAAGCCTCTCACTTGCAGATGAATTCTCTTGCCCAAGGTCATAGCCTTCCCTGAGCAGCCCACAGCCAGTGACTAACTTGGATAGCTTGTAGTGCACAATCCACCCACAGTAAACCAAGCCTGACATTTTAGCTCCAGAACGTCCCCTAGAGGTTGGCCAAGGTTTTGATTCTGGCTTGCGTCACAGTCTGATTCTCCCTCTCCCCAGCCCCGCTTTCTCCCTTTCCCTTCTAAAATGTCCACCCCAAAGGTGTTCCCCCAACATTCTGTATCCTGCACTCTGTCTCAGAGTCTGCTTCCTGAAGAATCCCACCTAGACATTTTTCTTTGGAAAGATTAATAAGAAGAATGAATCTCTAATGAGAGTAAGAAAATAAGAGAAAAAATAAAATATAGAATATGAAACAGAAGTTAACTATTGACACAGTGAACAAAAAAAATGCCAATAATTTTGAAAACTTTGAAAAAACAAAGTTCTAGAAAAATATAAGATGAACAAGTAGCATAAAAATAAATAGAAAACTTGAATAAAATAATAATGACTGAAGAAATTGAAATGATAATCACATACTTTGTCCTCTCAGCACAAATCCTTGCCAAGAGTGTTTTACATGTGAATATCACAAGCTTTCAAGTATTAAATTATTGCCTTATTATATAACTTTTTCCACAAAACAGGAGATTACATTTCCAAACTTTATTATTATTATTATTTTTTTCTGAGAGAGAGAGAGACAGAGGGGGTGGCAGAGAGAGAGTCTTAAACAGGCTCCATGCTCAGCACAGAGCCCCACACAGGGCTCCATCCCATGACCCTGGGATCATGACCTGAGCAGAAATCAAGACTTGGTTTCTCATCTCAACTGACTGAGCCACCCAGGTGTCCCTACATTTCCAAATTATTAATGAGACAAGTATAATCTACCACCAGTTCAATCAGTATATGAAAAATCAATCATGGAATGCAATAACTAAATAAAATATAAGCTCATCGAATCTAACACTATCTTAATGCATTATAATAATCTTAATTGGGGTCTGGCTGGCTGGTTCAGTCAGAGCATGTGACTCTTGATCTCAGAGTCCTGAGTTCTAGTACTATGCTGTGTGTAAAGATAACTAAAAATAAACAAATAAACTTTAAAAATATATATTTATTGGTCATAGCACATAACTAAAAGTTAAATTTAAAAATTATTTTTAAAATAAAAAAGTAAATTTAAATGACACTCCAAAGGTAGAGAAGGAAAGTTTTCTTTACAGTAGAATGCCAGCTAAAAAATGAATAAAGACTAAAAAGATTTTGGGGTGCCTGGGTGGCTCAGTCAGTTAAGTCTCCAGCTTCGGCTCAGGTCAGATCTCACGTTCATGGGTTCGAGCCCTGCGTCAGGCTCTGTGCTGACAGCTAGCTCAGAGCCTGGAGCCTGCTTCTGGTTCTGTGTCTCCTTCTCTCTCTGCCTCTCCCCCTCTCATGCTCTGTCTCTCTCTGTATCAAAAATAAATAAAACATTAAAAAAATTAAAAAAAAAAGACTAAAAAGATTTTACAACCGTGAAGGTAATAATTGATTCAGATATGAATGACCATTGTGATAGAGTAGACAATTAGCTAGATGATGAACAGGAAAGGGGGCTTCCTGACCATTAAAAAGATAAAAACTGAGAAACTGCTTACCATTCCCTTGAACACTAAGAGCTAGAAAAAGCACTGGGGAGCCTGCATGTGCCCTTCTCTATAACACTGCCCTACAGTAACCTATAGCTTCATTATACATTTACTTTTCTTTTTAACTTTTTTTAACATTTATTTTTGAGAGACAGAGAGAGACTGATCATGAGCAAGGGTGAGGCAGAGAGAGGGACGCACAGAACCTCTAGCAGGGCTCGAAACCACAAACCGTGAGATCATGACCTGGGCCAAAGTCGGACACTTAACTGACTGAGCCACCCAGGTGCCCCCATTATAATACATTTTCACTGCAGTTTCCACACCTTCTTCTCACTGCTAGGAAAGTTCCAACAGGAACCCTATGGGGCCAAACCCCACCCCCGTCACCTGTAGGAGAGTCTCTTAGTATTGTATATAAGGGATGAATCTACCCCTGAGGCCAACAGAACAGTACATTTTATACACTGTATGTTAGCTAACTTGACAATAAATTATATTTTAAAAAAAAAGAATGCTTGACACTCTATTGAATACTCAATTTCTATTTCTTTTTTTAAACTTTTATTTAAGTAATCTCTGCACCCCGTGCAGGGCTTGAACGCACCACCCTGAGATCAAGAGTGGGATGCTCTTCTGACTGAGCCCAGCTAGGTGCCCCATTAATCCTGGTTTGTTTGTTTTTCACATTCATTTATTTATTTTGAGAGAGAAGGTGAGCAGGTAAGGGGTGGAGAGAAAAATCTCAGCAAGCTCTGCACTTTCAGCACGGAGCATAACGTGGGGCTTGAACTCATAAACCATGAGATCATGACCTGAGCAGAAATCAAGAGTTGACTGCTTGACCAACCTAGCCACTCAGGTGCCCCTGAATCCTGGATTAAAAAAAAATTTTTTTTAATGTTTTATTATTTTTGATACAGAGACAGAGCATGAGAGAGGGAGGGGCAGAGAGAGAAGGAGACACAGAACCAGAAGCAGGCTCCAGGCTCTGAGCTAGCCGTCAGCCACAGAGCCTGACGCGGGGCTCAACCCACGAGCCTGAGATCTGACCTGAGCCGAAGCCGGACTTAACCGACTGAGCCACCCAGGCGCCCCACGGATTTTTAAAAGACAAGCGTACAAAACATATTTTGGGATGTATCGGTCGGTGTGTGGTTGGGGACAACTAAGCATATTTGAATACAAACTAGATATTTGATGTTATTATGGAATGACTTTCTTAGGTTTGATAATGGTACTGTGATTATGTAAAAGAATATCCTTATTTTTAGAGGGTGCACGCTGAAATGTTTAGGGGCAAGAATGTGTCTGTTTACTTAATCTGGCAGAGTAAGCATTCAAAAACAAATGGACAAATTTTTATCAAATGTGGCAAAAATATTAAAAAAATTTTTTTAATGTTTTTATTTATTTTTGAGACAGAGAGAGACAGGGCATGAGCGGGGAGGGGCAGAGAGAGAGGGAGACACAGACTAGAAACAAGCTCCAGGCTCTGAGCTGTCAGTGCAGAGCCCGACGCGGGGCTCCAATCCACGAACGTGAAATCATGACCTGAGCCGAAGTCGGAGGCTTAACCGACTGAGCCACCCAGGCGCCCCAAATGTGGCAAAAATATTAATAAATAGTGAATTGTTTCTATTTTTCAACTTTAGAGAAAACTTTTTTAAATAAAATATATTAAAGGTAATAAGAAAATGCATCATTATGAGCTAGCAACATAAAAACTACAAGTGGGGGCGCCTGAGTGGCTCAGCTGGTTAAGTGTCTGACTTTGGCTCAGGTCATGATCTCACAGTTCATGGGTTCGTACCCTGCATGAGGCTCTGTGTTGACAACTCAGAGCCTGGAGCTGGCTTTGGATTCTGTGTCTCCCTCTTTCTCTGCCCCTCCCCAGATCATACTCTGTCTCTATTTCTCTCAAAACTAAAGTTAAAAAAAAAAAAAAAAACTACAAGTGTTTCTACATTTGGATTTGATCAGTGTATTTTACCACATTAATGAACTATGAGGGAAAAATAATGTTAGCAATGTTTTAGTCTTCAATGTACAAGCCCTATACCTTAAGTTTCTCTCTTTGTTTATACTATTTGCTTTTTAAGATCTTATTTTATTTTTTTAAGTTTATTTATTTGTTTTAAGAGAGTGAGGAGGGAAGGGACAGAGAGGGAGAAAGAGAATCCCAAGCAGGCTCTGCCTGTCAGCACAGAGCCAGACTTGGGGCTCAAACTCACTGTGAGATCATGACCTGAGCAAAAACCAAAAGTCAGATGCTTAGCCACTGACTGAACTACCCAGGTGCCCCAAGATTTTATTTTTAAGTAATGTCCACCCCCAATGTTGGGCTTGAAGTCACAGCCCTGAGACTGAGTCACATGCTCTACTGGCTGACCCAGCCAGGTGCCCCCGTTGGCACTATTTTTGATACTATTGTAAATGGAATAATTTTCTTAATTTCCTTTTCAGATCACTGCTGATATATAATACAAATGATACCTTGTGAGGATTTTGTTTTTTGAAATTTTGCTCTATTTGTTAATTAGCTTTAACAGTTTTTGAGGGAAGATTGAGTTTTCTATGTGTAATGTGTCACCGGGGTATAGTTTTACCTCTGCCTTCCCAATGCATATATTCTAAAGTCATTGATTTAGAGGATTTTTTTTTTCTTGTTTAATTTCTCTGCCCAGAACTTCTGGTACTATATTGAATTAAAGTGGTAAAAATGGGCATTCTTGTTCCTAACTTTAGAAGAAAAACCTAAGCCCTCCATTACTAAGTATATTAATTATGGGCTTTTCCTATATGATGTTATGTTGAGGTGATTCCCTTCTATTTTTTGCTTTATTGAATATTTTCATAATAATGTGGTGTTAGATTTTGTTAAATGCCTTTTTCATTTTTGTTTTCTTCACTCTGTTAATAGGTATATTACATTGATTTTCATGTTGAGCCACATTTATATTGCAGGGATAAATCCTACTTGATAGGCTATAACCCTTTTAATTGCTGTTGAGTTCAGCTTGTAAAGTTAGTATTTTGTTTGTTTGAGGGTACATTGGATCATGTAGTGCTTTGGATTTTAACTATTCTAATTAAGTATGTACTATTGGTAGGAATATAAATTGATCCAGCCACTATGGAAAAGAGTATGAAGTTTCCTCAAAAAATTAAAAATAAAATTACTATATATCTGACAATTCCACTACTGGGTACTTACCCAAAGAAAATGGAAACACTAATTGGCATGGGATGCCTGGGTGGCTCAGTGGTTAAGCATCTGATTTTGGATCAGGTCATAATTTCATGGTTCATGAGTTTGAGCCCCATAGCATTTGCCTCAGATCCCTTATCTCCCTCTCTTTGCCTCTCCCCTGCTGATTCTCTCTCTCTCTTTCAAAGTATATGAACCTAAAAAAAAAAAATCTTGGATTAATAAATAAACCTTTTAAAAAAGGCTATATGCATCTCTATGTTCATTGAAGCATTACTTACAATAGCCAAGATACTTTGGAAGTAACCAAAGTGTCCATAGGTGAATGGATACAGATGTGCATATATATACAATGGAATATTATTCACCCATAAAAAATATCCATGCTAAGTGAAATAAGTCAATACATATTAAATTCTCTTATATAGAGAGTCTAAAAAACAAATCAAAGTAGACAGAAACAGACTTAGAACAAACTGGTGGTTGTCAGAGGGGAAGGGTTTGGAGAATAGACAAAATAAGAGAATTATTAAGGGGGATTAAGACATATAAACTTTCATTTATTAAAAAAATAAACCACAGGGGGAAAAAGAACAGCATAGGGACTATCGTTCAGAATACTGGAATAACTTTGGTACAGATGGGGATAACACTTATGCTAGTGGGCATTTTGTAATGTATATAAATGTCAGATCACTAAGTTGTACATCTGAAACTACTATTTTATGTCAACTATATTTAAAAAGATTGCAGTAGTAACAATATAGCCTTAAGAGTTTTGATCACTACTTAAATAACACATAAAAAAGGGCAATGAAAAAAATAACAGACTTTAAGCCATCTATGTTAACATCAATAATCTAAATATACAAATTAATCAAGAGAATGAGAACACAAGCAAATCTGGGAAAAATATTTGCAAAAGACTTACCCAATACAAGACTACCATTCAAAATATCAAAGAATTCTTAAAACTCAACAATGAGAAAACGAACTAGATGATAAAATGGGCAAAAACTTCTGAATAGATACTTCCCTGAAGATACATAGATGACAAGCACACGAAATGGGGCTGAACATGTCAGGTCATTAGCAAATTGTATGTTAAAGCTATGAGATGCTTCTACACATCCTTTAGAATGGCCAAAATCTAAAGCACTGACACCACCAAATGCTGGTAAGGATGTGGAGCAACAAGAACTTTCCATCATTCCTGGTGGGAATGCAAAATGGTATAGCCACTTTGGGAAAACGTTTGGCAGTTTCTTACAAAACATACTTTTACCACATGATCCAGCAATCACTCCCCTTACTATTTACCTAAATAAATAGAAAACCTATGCCCCTACAAAAACCTGCACACAATAAAGCAGCTTTATTCATAATTGCCAAAAGTTGGAAGCAGTCAAGATGACTTTTAAAACCTGAATGAATAAACTAAGGTGCCAGCAGGCAATGGAATATTCGGCACCAAAAAGAAGTGGGCTATCCAGTCATGAAAAGGAAGAAACTTAAATGAATATTGCTGTAAAAGAAGTTAATTTGAAACGGCTACTAATCATTCCAAGTGTATGACATTCTAGAAAAGGCAAAGCCATAGAGATTGGTGGTAAGAGTGTTGAGTAGATGGAACATGAATGTTTTAGAGTAGGGAAACTATTTTGATGACACTATAATGATGGATGTAGGAGGTCATTATATATTTGTCAAAACCCATAGACTGTACAACACAACAAAAAGTGAACCCTCTTGGAAGCTATGGTGTTTGGGTGATGACGATAAGTCAATGTAGGTTTAACACATGCATCACTCTGGTGCAGGATTTTGATAATAGGGGAAGGAGCTGAGGCAGTATTTCAGAACTCTGTACTTTCTGCTCAATTTTTCTGAAAGCCTAGAGCTACTTTTAAAAAATCTATGAATTAAAACAGAACTAAATTATATTCTATATAACTAAGAAGTAGCAGTAGCAGTCACTTCTTGGCAAACCTCAAGAACAGAATCTAGACATTTGCATCTGTGCCCAAGGCCTCAGGCAACATTGAAGATGGCCAGGACAGAACATGACAGTCATTGGGATGAAAATCAATAGTAGCCACAGGCTCTCCACCATTTATTCATTATTAAGATATGGCCCACTCAAAGGGAATGATGTTGTTTTCAAGCCGCGTCGCCTCTCCTTCCCCACAGCAATTAATCTTTTCATTATCTTCTTATTCCTATAAGGAAAGAAACAGAATTTTGAAAATTTGTTACAGTAAGATAGACCATTCATTCTATACCAACCACAGTAAAGCCGGAATCTACTTCTAGCATTTCTTAGTAATTTGCCCTACCACCTAAAATTTTATGCAGTAAAGACAGACAGGATTATTCACTCATATTTCTTCACATGTTCTACTTTAATTTATAACTGCCCTATCCTGTTTCTACTGACTCTCTCAACATACTCTCAAGAAGGCCACCAATGGTGTCCTAAATTGACATTCCCAACAGCACTGCAGTAACCACAGGCTTACATGGCCATCGCACTGCCAACCGTTTCCTTCTGAAACTCTTTGCCCATCACTTTTAACTTTCCTTTCAACCTCTACCTGTACTTCAGTTGCTCACCTGCCATTGAGATGCTGATTCTCTTTGGGGTTCTTTCCACTACATACTCCCACGCACAATTTATATGCTCAAGACTCCCAAATGGGTTTCTTTCTTGCCTACATTCTCCCAGAACTCTAGACCCATAGCCAGCATGTCCCATGTGTCCCATCCTTTGCCACTGAACTGGACTTTTCTTTTTTTTTTTTTTAAATTTTTTTAATGTTTTACTTATTTTTAATACAGAGAGAGACAGAGCATGAGAGGGGGAGGGGCAGAGAGAGAAGGAGACACAGAACCGGAAGCAGGCTCCAGGCTCTGAGCTAGCTGTCAGCACAGAGCCTGACGCGGGGCTCGAACCCACGAACGTGAGATCTGACCTGAGCCGAAGTCGGAGGCTTAACCGACTGAGCCACCCAGGCACCCCTGAACTGGACTTTTCTACCTTTCCATCTAGTAAGACAACAACTGTTCCTTCTACTCCTACATTTCTTATATTTGTTCCGTTTCACTTTAAATTCTTTGCCAAACTCATAGACTGTATCTTTCCAGAATTATAATAATCTCTTACCTTTAAATTTAGTTTCTGTTGCAAGATTTCAATCCACTTCCTTAAAATAGCCTTAGTTTTCTTTTCTCCACACTCATATCACCTCCATCCAACTCCATTGTCAAAAGCTGAATTTTGGAGGTGCCTGGGTGGCTCAGTCAGTTAAGCAGCTGACTTCGGCTCACATCATAATCTCACAGCTCATGCATTCAAGCCCCATGTCGGGCTCTGTGCTGACAGCCCAGAGCCCAGAGCCCATTTCGAATTCCGTGTCTCCCTCTTTCTGCCCCTCCCCAGCTCAGGCTCTGCCCCTCTTCTCTCCTTCCCCTCCTCCCCAGCTCAAGCTCTGCAGCCCAGAGCCCATTTCGAATTCTGTGTCTCCCTCTCTCTTCACCTCCCCAGCTTAAGCTCTGCTCCTCTTCTCTCCTTCAATAGTAAATAAACACTAAAAAAAATTTTTTTAAAGCTGAATTTTGTACTCCTGGATAAACATTAGGAGTTCCATGGTCTATATAAAATCTAAAGCAGAGGTTATGTGTACGCCCAATGGTTTATTTTCCTGGATGATGAGTATGTAGTTATCATATTCTCACAGGAGTCTATGCCACAGAAGTGACTGAGAAATTATGACCCACAGGATAACGTGAAACCTTCTATGTAGATATAAAAGTTGCAATGATCTGCTCCTCCCCTTCCCAGACTTTTTTCACTTCTATGTATTTGTATGAGCTATTTCCACTACCAGAATGCCCTAATTATTACTTTCCAACTGGTAAACTCTTCCTCGGTATATGTAATCCCTTGGGAAGTTTCCCTAAGCTACTCCAATATAGGTATTACCCATACATTTTCACAGCCTCCCTTACTTCTTTTCCTTCCAGCGTGCTACATGGATTTTGTCTTACTAATTTGTGTATCCCCAAGTGAGGGATTGAACATGTATGTAGTGAACTCCAGTGTGTTTTTTTCCCCTAAAACGTTTTTTTCCCCTTAAAACACATCTCTAAAATTGAGGCAGTTAAGGTCCTAACTTGGGTACTTAATTAAGGTTTCTAAGAAGCCACATTTATCTGAGTTCTAATCCATTACTAAGGTTTTTGCTTCCTACTTTTGCCTAATCTATACAACAAATGAAGAAATCAACATATTGGCCCTCCACCTTCTCCTGCTAAATTATTCAAAAACCCATCAAGACATCTCCCTTTCCTTGTGCCAGACTTAGAAAAATATTTAAGGGTTACCTCTTAGCACATTCGGGGCATAACATATTATCTTCTAGGCCCGGGGATGGGAAAGTGCAGGCAGGTAACAGGAAGAGAGAGATCATCCTCTTGGGGGTGTCAGGTACCCAGGCCTGACCTGCATGAAACTGCAGGCGAACCCAACCTTTTGTGTCTGCCAAGAGAGGTCTGCCATGGACCACACACCACCTGACGCCTGAGGAGGGAAAGAGAAGCAGATATAAACAGCTAACATCAAATAACAGCCCCAATCCGAGCTCTCAGCAAATCACTCTTGTTTTGCTCTTACATTCTGTTGATGACTCGAATGAAAAGACGAAAAAATGTCTACCAAAGGCACTATAATCTAACTTCACAAATTACATAGCACAAGGGATAATAATTAGTTTTCTTAATTTTTTTAATGTTTTATTTTTGAGAAAGACAGAGTGAGAGTGGAGAGGGGCAGAGAGAGGGGGAGACACAGGATCTGAAGCCCCAGACTCCAAGCTGTAAGCCCAGAACCCAACATGGGGCTCAAATTCATGAACTTCAAGATCATGACCTGAGCCGAAGTTGGACGTTTAACCAGCTGAGCCACCCCTGGATGACAATTGTCTTTTTGGAATGGTTGCTTTGTGTCTAAGATTTTGCTAAGTGGTTTACATGTATGAATACATCTACTCTTAAGAGAATTATTAATATTGACCTTCTATTTACTTTTATTTACAGGTGAGGTAACTGAAGCTTATTGTGTTAAATATCACAATTTTCCCAGAAGCATGACATGGATCTAGATATTCTGATTCAAAGCCCATTTGCCCAACTATTATACTGTACTGCCTCAACAAGAAAAAACAGGCAAAAGGATCTTTGTTTAAAAGTCTAAGGAACAGGGGCACATGGGTGGCTCAGTTAGTTGAGAGTCTGACTTTGGCTAAGGTCATGATCTCAAGGTCTGTGGGTTCAAGCCCTGGGTCAGGCTCTGTGCTGACAGTTCAGAGCCTGGAGCCTGCTTCAGATTCTGTGTCTCTGTTTCTCTCTGCAACTCCCTCATTCATTCTTTCTCTCTCTCTCTCTCTCTCTCTCTCTCTCTCTGAAAAATAAACATTAAAGAACTTAAGTCTAAGGAACAATCTAATTGGGAAGATGCAATCTTTAAGAGAAAACAAAGTCCTACATGTATCAGATCACAGTAGGTGCTTAGTAACTACTGAATGAACAGGAACTAGAAGGTTCAGTTAGTGTGTCTAGGATACTACTAGCTCATATGGCACATTAATGAAAATTAGACAGAGGTGTCATCTTTGGGAAAGCAGTCTTCCAGAGACAGCTTTGTGGCTGCAGAGTACTTTTACAAATTAGCAAAAGGTGCCCAATTACCCTCAGAGAAGGGAGTGAAGCTTGGGGAGCAGACAATAGGCCAATTTCAGCTTCCTGTCTTCTTTTATGCTGGATTTCTTGTGAGTGAACCAAGGGCTTGCATTTAAAAAACAAAACAAGGGGTGCCTGCATGGGTCAGTCAGTTAAGCGCAAGTCATGATCTCACAGTTTGTGAATTGGAGCCTGGCAATGGCTCTGTGCTGACAGCTCAGAGCCTGGAGCCTGCTTCAGATTTGGTCTCCCTCTCTCTACCCCTTCCCCACTCATGATCTCATTCTCTTTCTCAAAAATAAACACTAAATAAATAAATAAATAAAACACAACACTTCCAGTAATGGGGTGGGCAGAGGGAAAGAATTCAAGCCAAAAAGGAGGGGGACTTTGTGCTGGCCTGAGATGGGGTCTGTTGGACATGAAAACAGAACTATCACACACAGGAGCAGGAGCTGGAGAAAAGTGGAGCTAAGTTATTCTCAAGATTCTTTTAAGAGGACAGGGTTCCCAAACATTTTAATTATTATTGCCTACTTTTTAATATGTCAGGTTGTACCTTGTAAGTCTCAAAATCATCTGATGAAGTAGAATAATTATAAATGTCATTGTGTAAATCAGGATACCAGGGCTTAAGGTAAGTAACTTGCCAATGCCACATACCCAGGAAGTAAGGATTTGAAACAATCCTTAACCAATACTTAATCACTGTGTTAAGAAGTTGAGTTCGTGAGTTCGAGCCCCACCTCAGGATCTATGCTGACAGGAGTGCCTAAAGCCTACATCAGATTCTGTGTCTCCCTCTGTCTCTGCCCTTCCTCCACTCACACTGTCTCTCTTTCAAAAAAAAAAAAAAAACATTGAAAAAAAATTTAAGATTGAAAAAAAGGCCTTGAGGGAGGAAGAAACAGGGAAAGGGGGAGACTGTGGCTGACCTTCAAATTATGCTTTCTTCCCACCTCAAACTTTGGCTTATGTTTTTTAAAAAAAGGTCACCACTCAATCACCTAGCTTAGACACTCATCCAGGTAAAACTTGGCTACCTAGCAATCAAAAGATAATGCAAATATAAATCTAATATTAATCTACATTATTTTAACTCTTTCCTTTTCACTACCTTTCAGTATGGGACTAATAAAATTTTGAATTTAACTTAAAAATTTTGTTTTGAAAGAGAGAGAAACAGAGCGTGAGTAGGGGAGGTGCAAAAAGAGGGGGAGACAAAGAATCCAAAGCAAGCTCCAGGCTTTGAACTGTCAGCACAGAGCCCAATGTGGGGCTAGAACTCATGAACAGTGAGATCATGACCTGAGCCAAAGTTGGATGCTTAACTGACTGACCTATCCAGGTGCCCCTAAAATTGAACCTTCTTTCTAGGGAATAGTACTCACTTTTTTTTCTTAAGTAGGCTCCATGCGCATCATGGAACTTGAACTCATGACCATGAAATCAAGAGTTTGTATGGTCTATTGACTAAGCTAGCCAGGTGCTCCATTGCTCACTCTTTTAAGGTTGATCTTACCAGAAGCTTTCAGCAGAAAGGTCTCAACGGAAGCAGGAATGGGACGTGAATTCACAGACTTGGGTTGACTGGCTTTTGCAGCAATTCTTGACCACGCTGCCAACACGCCTTCTTGCGCTGATGTTACCACTTCAACTATATTAATCCCTTCCTCTCTCTTACTCTTCTTACAACTTTTCCGAATCCTTGCTCTCTTAGCTGTCATCTTGCAGTTTGTCGAACATGACTCCAATTTGGCCTCTGGTGATACTGCAGCAATATTCTGCAAATGGGATTCATGGTGAGTATTCAGGGAAGTGCTACTGCCCTAAAGACTTTTGTGTTGTGTTAATTTTATCATTCTTTATTCATTGGCCCAAGTATATAAGTGTGGGAAAGATTTAGGACTGTTAGTTCCCTCAGAGCAGCAGTTTTCTAGGAGAAATTTTTGATTCTTAAAACTGGGGGGCTAGGGAAGCAGAGTGGCTTACCACTGACATTTAGTGGGTAAAGGCCAGGGATATTTAGGCCCAAAATGCACCAGAAAGCCCCTGCCCCCATCAAATAAATTATTTGACCCAAAATGTCAAGTCTGTTTTTTTTTTTACTGAAGTAGAGTTGACATACAGTAATATATTAGTTTCAAGTGTACAACACAGTGATTCAAGATATACATGTATTACCAAGCAATCACCATTAAGTCTAGTTACCTTTTGTCACCATACAAAGTTGTTACATTACTGGCTGTATTCCCTATGCTGTATATCTCATCCCCATGCCTTATGTACTTTATAACTGGAAGTTACTACCTTTTAATTCCTATTCTTTATTTTGTCCATCCTCCCCACCCCACCCTTCAGGCAACCTCCGGATCATTCCTGTATCTATGAATCTGTTTGTTTTGTTTTAACTGGTTTTTTTTTTTTTTTAGATTCCACATATAAGTGAAATCATATGACTTTTGTCTTTCTATCTGACTTATTTCACTTAATACCTCTAGGGCTATACATATTGTCACAAATGGTAAGATTTCACTCTTTTTATGGCTGAATAATATCCCTTTGTATTATATATATATATAACATCTTCTTTATCCAAAATGTGGATAGCCCTGGCTGAGAAATCTTGCCTTAGAGATACAACATATAGAGATGGTGGGAGAGTAGGAACAATTCACAATCAGAACTCACCTTTACATTATCACCACACTCCTTACTCACCTCATTTATTTCAGAGTAAGCATGTTTCTGGAGCCTCAGATAAACATCCATTTTCTAAGGAAATTAAGAGGGGAAATAAAAATTACAAATTGACAAAACTTTCCACACTGTGCAGCAGAGTTTCCCAACAGTGTACTCACCCGGCCATCGGTACTCAAGTTAAGTTGTTGGCACCAGTTCCGTAAAGTGTCCCAACGTACTTTATTAACTGGAGGCAAACTGGTTGGCAAGGGAAGGCTTGGTGTATTACAAGTATGATTTGGACAAGACTTGAATTGTTCACTCATTTGAGGATGACAAACTGAAAAAAGAAGGAAATCAAAGCAGTAATGATTTAGTAGTGGTAAGATTACAATTTAACAAAGTTCTTACTAATTTCTCACAACCCAATTTGTGTGTGTGTGTGTGTGTGTATAATTTTCCCGTCTATTACAAGTAGAGTAATAAATTCTGTAATTAAAGGACTTACCCAAGGTCACATCTCTATTAAAATGGCAAACCTGGAACTAAAACCTACATTTTGAAATTCCTAATCTTAGTTTTTTTTTTACACTACACACAGCAACTTGTTTTTTACAGCCATCAACAACCACCTGGGTGGAACGTTTTATTAGATCACTACTCCAAAATGTCTAGATTTTGAACCAAAACTACCAGTTGTCCCTAGGGAAATCAAAGAACCCTCCCAAGCACCAATGGTCCTTCATTCTGTCTGCCTGACTCATTGTCCTGGGCAGCATCCCATCTGACCTCACTCTGCTCAGGTGTGACCTGTCACTGTTGACTTTGCATTGAAGTCCTCATTCTTGGCCCAGAAAATATAATCATTCTGAAAATACTTATTTGATGCCTTTATGTAAGCACTGAGAACAGATTCAAAGGGTCATGACATTTAAGAGTTGCTAGATATTTGAAAAAAAAATTTATGTTTATTTTATTTTTGACAGATAGAGTGTGAGCATGGGGGAGGGGCAGAGAGTGAGGGAGACAGCATATGAAGCAGAAAAGCTGCTAGATATTTGATCAGTAATTATGTATCAAGTAAAATACCAATTGGAGGGAATGATGATCAAAGGCTACAAATTTTCAGTTATAAGATGAAGAAGTTCTGGGGATCCAATGTACAGCATAGTGACTACTTTTTCATTTTTTTAAACGATTTATTTTATTTTTAGAGAGGGAGAGCTCAAGCGGGGGCGGGGGAAGGGGGCCAGAGACAGACAGACAGAGAGAATCTCAAGCAGGCCACACCCTTAGTGCAGAGCCCTACACGGGGCTCAATCCCATAACCCTGGGATTATGACCTGAGCCAAAATCAAGCACAGACACTCAACCAACTGAGCCACCCAGGCGCCCAGCATAGTGACTGTTGTTAACAATATTAGGCTGTATGTTTTTTAAAAAATGTTTTTAATGTTTATTTTTGAAAGAGACAGAGTCTGAGTTGGGGGTACAGAGAGAGAGGGAACACAGAATCCGAAGCAGACTCCAGGCTCTTGAGTTGTCAGCACAGAGCCTGACACAAGGGTCGACCTCACAAATGATGAGCTCATGACCTGGGCCAAAGTCTGACACTTAGCTGACTGAGCCACCCACGTGCCCCATATGCTGTATATTTTAAAGTTGCTGAGAGTAGGAGTACCTGGGTGAATCAGTCAGTTGAGCACCCACCCTTGGTTTCATCTCAGGTCCTCATGAGATGGAGCCCCACGCAGAGAACACAGAGCCTACTTGGGATTCTCTCTCTCCCTCTCAAAATAAAAGTTAAAAAAAAAAAAAAAAAAAAGAAAACAGTACAATAAAGTTGCTGAGAGTAAATCTTTAAATGTTCTCTTGAGCAGGGGAGGTAACTGTGTGAGGTGATGGATATGCTAATTAACCTTATTTTGGTAACATTTTGCAATATAAATGTGTATCAATCATCACATTGTACACCTTAAGATTACACAAGGTTATATAATTATATCTCAAAGCTGGAAAAAATCACCTAATCTTTATAAGAGTATGTAAAATATTGGGGCGCCTGGGTGGCTCAGTCAGTTGAGCGTCCGGCTTTGGCTCAGGTCATGATCTCACAGTTCGTGAGTTCAAGCCCCGCGTCAGGCTCTGTGCTGACAGCTGAGAGCCTGGAGCCTGCTTCCGATTCTGGGTCTCCCTCTCTCTTTGCTCCTCCCCTGCTCATGCTGTCTCTCTGTCTCTCAAAAATAAATTAAAAATAAAAAATAAAGATTCTGTTGTCTCCTACTCTCTGCCCCTCCCCAGCTCACTCTCTCTCTATCTCTGTCTCTCAAAATAAAATAAAGACATAAAATTTTTTTTTTCAAGTATGTAAAATATGTATTAACCAAAATAAAAGATTGAGCTTTATCTCAAAGCTGGGAATTTAAATTCATATCTAGCTGACTGTAAGACCATGTTCTGTCCAAGGCACTTCACACACCCATTTTCGTGTCTTAAAAGCAAGTCACAGTGCCTAGCAAACAGAGTGCGGGAGTCTGAGAGCTCTCCTACCACAGGTAATCAGGATGAGATTTAAGGAAGAAAGGAGAAATCTTGTTCCTTGACTTTCTGGAGCTGAGGGAGCAGCGAACTGAGCAATCCCTGTCCCCATACCTTTCTTGCTCATCCCGGGCAGCTCCTGGCCCACTTCTGAAGTTGAAGAAACACTTGGTTCCATCTGCTGTTCTTCACTAGGCTCCTCATTAACTGGAACCAATGTGAGAACCACAGTTTCTTCCTCTAATGCCGCCTCAGGGAAATTCTGGAAAGGGAAAGGTCAACCACAGATTCGCATTGATGCCATATGACTAAACTGCTTACTTCCGAACCACAGTTCCTAAGAAGAAACTCCAATAGGTGGCTGGAGAGAAGACTTATGGTGATTCCTTGAATTTGATGTTCATTAGCAGACCCTTTAGTAGATAAGAGAAACAGGGGTGCCTGGCTGGCTCAGTCTGTGGAGAGGGCAACTCCTGATCTTGGGGTTGGGAGTTCAAGTCCCTCATTGTGTGTAGAGATTGCTTAGAAAATCATAAATAAATAAATAAGTGTCAGAGAAAGAATGAGGAAATGGACAAAAGTAGATGTACAGATGGGTATAGATGAAACACTATGTCTGGAGCCATTTCCCCCAAGGCCTGCCTCTCCCTCAGCTGAAACACTTTGATTTGACCAGCTAAACCTATATGGAATGTGTTCCTGCCTTCCCATCTTCTATCACGATTTTGGATGAGTCCCAATTCCAGCTATCATCAACCCTCTTGATAAATGCAATAATTTCCTGTTACTCCAAACTCCATTCATTCTGCAGATTGTTCTCTGCCTTTCTTCTCTTTTCTTTTTTATTTTTTTTGAGAGAGAGAGAAAAAGAGAGAGACAGAGTAGGGAAGGGGCAGAGGGAGAGACAGAATCTTAAGCAGGTTACCCATTCAGCATGGAGCCAGAATAGAAAGTGAGATCACGACCTGAGCTGAAATCAAGAGTAGGTCGCTTAACTGAACTGAGCCCAGGTGCCCCATCTCCTGCTTTTTAAAAAACACTTCAATGGCTTATCATGGCTATTCAGGTTAAAGACAAAACGGCCACACATGTCCTACAAATTTCTGTAGTCTGACCCCTGCCTGCCACTCCAGCTCAAGACCCCTGAGTTTTTTAAGGTCCGGGCATATTGGCCTTATTTCAGCCCTGAGGGGAATGAATAGATCTGTTTTACTCTCTGCTCCAATCAAAGCAGGACATCGAGTGCCCAGTTACGGAAAAAAACAGTCATTTACCTGTTTTGCACAGTACACGTGCACCACACTTTGTGCTTTCTGTATTTCTCTCACTTATTCTTCACTGCACATGTATAATAATTTATCATATTTTTATTTTACAAATTAGGCAGCTGAGTCTCAAAAATTAAATAAACAACTTCAGAGTAACATGTGCTTAAATTTCTGAATTTAGCTTTTCCTCTCAAATCCAAAGGTTTTGAGAAACTCCATTCCTATTGCGATACTTGATTCTCAAAACAGCCAAGTGGATCTGTGAGGGCCGTGCCCTTCCCCCATTTCCTTCTCAATGGCTTCCCATTGCACACACTCTCATCCTCCATATGTACAACACCTTAAAGTTTTTGTTCTAATGTTTATTTATTTTTCAGAAAGAGAGAGAGAGAGAGACAGCAAGAGACAGCACATGCGCGGGGAGGAGCAGAGAGAGAGGGAGACACAGAATTGGAAGCAGGCTCCAGGCTCTGAGCTGTCAGCTGAGCCCCAGGGGGGCTTGAATTCACTAACCGTGAGACCTTGACCTGAGCCCAAGTCAGATGCTTAAGCCACTAAGTCATCCAGGCTCCCCAAGATTTTATTTTTAAGTAATCTCTACTTTTAAGGTGGGGGAACATAGAACCCCAAGATCCAAGGCTCTTGCTCTACCGACTGGCCCAGTCAGTCACCCCTGTGTTAACACTTTCAAAGCACTCCCATGAACATTCATTGGTCAGCTTAAAACAAAAAAGTTGTTGGGGGATTATTACTCCACTCTAGAGAGAAGGAGAGGCTCAAAGCAGCCATATGACTTGTCGGTCATCCATATACTTAAAATTTGGAGTAGGAGTAACTCCCCGATGGAAGAAATCAAATTGGTCACTTCACTTTCTGACCTTATCCACATTACTCCCTCTCACTTTCCTTTTATTGTCACTGTCCGTTTCGTTATGTTTTCCTCTTGCCCAGCTACAACGTGTTTTTCCACAGAATACACCTCTTACTTCGGCCTGGGAAGGGGAATCTTTGCTTCGTCGTTTTCACTCTCACCCAAATAGACATGGAACCACAATTGCGTTCAAGAAAAGTAATAATCCACTTGTAAAGAGGAGAGACTCCAAGATGGAGATTTCTGACACTCAGAAAGGAAGTCCCGTGACAAGAAAGAAACATAAGCAAGCTCTAGAAAGACTTTGGAAAATGAATCTGTAGGAAAATACATTCAACAGGAATGAAACCTACCTGCTCGTTGTTTTCAAAACTTGAGTACGCCATTTCGAGAAATATTTAAGGGAAGGCGAAACCAGCAATGACGGGACGCCGGCCCTTCACTCCTTTCCACCTGGAGGCTTTCAGCCTGATTTCTCCTTTTATAAGCAAATGTCCCTGTCTACTTCCGGTTTCCCAGAGGAGCGGGTTTTCCTTGCTCCTCTTCTTCCCCTCCCTCTGATCTGACAGTGTGACAATTTCATCAGTTTTACACTCCCTCTGGTCCATTATGTGACAGTTGGGCTTTTGGGTAATGGAATATCACTCCTAATATATTTTTTAAAATAAGAATTTTAGGGGCACCGGCTTGGCTCCATAGGTAGAGCCTGCGACTCTTGATCTCGCGATCGTGAGTTCAAGCCAGAGGTAGTTTACTTAAAATAAACAAATAAAAAGGATTTTTGTCTTTATTATTTTAAGGTGAGATGTGGGAGAAAACTAGAAATGAATTCTTGCTAACAAGTTACAAGTGAATAAAAAAATTTTTTTTTAACATTTCTAGGACAATATTGGTCCTGGATTGAACTGGACCTAGATTGTTTGGATTGAATGAAGTTATTATGGAGGAAATAAAAAAAAAAAAAAAGAATCAGAGGTATTTTACAACTGATTTATATCCATGGGTGTGTCATTCACTGGGAGATTAGATTTAAATTGTAGGGGGTGGATTACAATCTCTCCTGGATCAAGTTCTAAACACAAATATTAAATCTGCTTTACTGGTGAGCTGGGTAGAGGGAACGATTGGGCTGTTTAGAACAGGAACAGCAAGGGGCATCTGGGTGGCTCTGCCTGTTAATCGATGAACTTCAGTTCAGGTCATGATCTCACTGTTCCTAAGTTCATGATCTCACTGATGTCAGCGGGGAGCCCACTTTGGATCCTCAGTCCCCTTCTTTCTTTGCCCCTCCCCTGCTCATGCTCTCTCTCAAAAACAAAAACAAAAAACACTAAGGCATATGATGGACTAATGAATGCAGGAAAAACTACAAGCACTTGGAAATTGCTAGAGCATAGTGCAGGAGGCAGGACACGACAAGGCAGGATGAGATAAGACGAGAGGCTAAAAAAGTCACAGATGTTTTCATAGGTTGCTCTCAGGAGCCAGAGCTTTTAAAGGAAAATCTTCACAAAGAGTATGACAGCACCGGCATCCATTGCCTTCTCGGTGGGCTTTCTCCTCCCTAGGAAAATGGTCAGGTCCATCAGTCTTAGGACCCGCTCAGCCTATATCAGTTTAAACTATTTTGAAAATGTGGTCTGCAAGGTCTCAGCTTCAGTTTACTGAAGACTTCCAGAACTGGATCCTCAAGGGCAGGACTCAGAATTCAACAAGCCCTTAGGGTAATTCGTTTGTACCTAAAGTCTAGAAGCTTTCATTAGAGGAGGGTGTGACCAAATACATTTGGATTAGGCAGATAATGGTTGGAATCTTGGCTCCTCCCTTCCAGGATGGAAAGTGAATCAGCCCAAGGAGATTCAGCCAAAAAAGTACTATCTATGCACTTGGGTGTGACCCTACATGATGGGCTTTTTCTGGCTGGTTTAGAAGGGTGTGGCACCTGGTCGCCTGAACTGACACCAGTGTCTCAGGCCAGCCAGGATTTACAGTGGAAAGACCATTTTATAACCATATTTAGCATTTATTACAATATAATTATTTTATTTGTTTTTTAGATTTTCCCCCTGCTTTTTGAAAATGTTATATCATGGGAAAGTACAAACATGTGCAAAAGCAGACAATAATACCACGGAACCTCAGTTTCCATTATCCAGTTACAACAAATGTTGACTTACAGCCAATTTGATTTTATCTAAACCACCACCTAGTCCCTCTCACCTGAGTTATTTTGAAGGAAATATCAATCTATAAATTCTCCTTCTATCTTTAATTTTTCTTACAATTTTTGTTGTTGTTCTTGCTATTATTTAAAAAATTATGGGAATTCCTATAGTCTCTTATCTGAATTTTGCTAATTTCACTTGTTATCCCATTTCGCCTATTCTTCTATCCTCTGTATTTATTGTAGATTGGTTTGATCGGATTCCAGCATGGCTTTTTTTTTTTAACACTTTTTCTTTCCTTTCACTCTCCGCCTCCTTATTCTTTAAACTCTTTTTTTCACTGAAGTATATTTGACATATAACATTGTGTTAACTTAAGGTGTAAAACATTTAATTTGATACATTTTCATATTGTAATACTATTGCCACTGTATGGATCATTAGCACCTCTATTAGGTTCTTTACGTGTAAATGCCAAATTCATGGAGTCACCCTTAAAAATTCGCTCCTGTTATTTTCTCACTCTTCCTTCATAGAATTCATTTGAGTATATTATTCTTTATATAGTTGGGATTTCACTGTTTAATTTCATCTCCCAAATTAGATAGCAGGCTCCAGAGAGCAATGACCAGATATGTGTGGGTTACCCTTGCTCCACACAGAGCCTTGCACTGCCTCTGTCTCAGAATAAAGGCTTAATCAATTCTAGTTATTCAGATTGGATTAGTTTCCACCTTCCCCTACATCCCGCCTTTTGAGCAAAGTACCTCTTTGTGACCTAGGCTGTAGGATAGAGATTTTTTTTTAAAAAGGAAAAAAAAATTATGATACTTATGTTCTAACATTTATTCTAATAACAGACTATAGTTCTGAAGTAAAATGTATTACTTATTTCAAATATATTTTATTATTATATCATAAGTTAAATATTTATAAATATATATATTTCTTATTTAGTTAGTACTTTTCAAAATCCTCTTTTTGAAGTAGATTTATTTTTGAAAAAGAGAGAGTACAAGCAGAGGAGGGCAGAGAGAAAGGGAGACGGGACCCGAAGCAGGCTCCGCACCGACAGCAGAGAGCCTGAACAGTGAGGTCATGACCAGAGCAGAAGTTGGATGCTTAACTGACTCAGCCACCCAGGCACCTCTCCATCTGTTTGTTTGTTTGTTGTTTGTTATTTGTTTTTTAATCAGAATAACAATTCTGCAAATGTAAATGTTCATGGAGCACCAATATATAGTGGCTAAAAGTGAAGCAACTCTCTTAATAAAGCCAGTTACATCATCATATTTTTTAAAAATTAGGCTTTTTGGATTGGGAAATAAAAACCCATAAGGCATTCCACAGAACCCTAAGGTTCTGAGAAACAGTTTGGAAAGTATGATTCAGTATCACTACCAGGTGGAAGGGACAGCTACTGGGTCCTTCTGTGCTCTGAGGAAGAAAATGAAAATTGCACTGAAAGATGTTTCCAACTTTACCACATTATCCAAGAAATTCCCACTTAAAAGGATTATTGAATACATTTCTCCTTTAGAAAAATAGTTACAATCCTGATCTTCTGATTGAGAATAAATTGTTTGCTTGTCTTCTAAACATCTCTTTGGTATCATGGATAACAGTCACTGTTAGGAGAGTCTAAATTCAGAATCCAGACCTATTAGGTCTCTTCTCCACTGTATTGGGTCATTTGGAGGATGTGGTTAGAACAGAGCATGACTGTCATGGGCAAATGAGGTGCAGAGGGCAATTTTCAAGAACTGGACAGGGAATTGATTTGGGTAAAGGTGCTCCAGTAAGAGTTGCAAATGTAGGTATTGCCCTACCAGCAAGTGTGGGGACTGAGCAATTGCCCTACCCTCTGGGAACTTAGGCTAAGTAACGTAACCCCGGGCTCCCCACTCTGTTGTCGTCATCACTTACTTGTTCCTTCCAGAGTTCCTTGTTCCTTCTTACTCTACTTCCTCTCGATCTATTTAATGGTTTTCCCCTTGCTCTCTTTTTTCACTAAATAACCCCTAAAACACAAGTGTCACATATGGTTCATTTCTCTGCTTTTTTTTTTTTAATGTTCACTTATTTATTTTTGAGACAGAGGGACAGAGAGAGAGAGGGAGACACAGAATTGGAAGTAGGCTCTAGGCTCTGACCTGTCAGCTCAGAGCCCAAAGTGAGGCTCAAATTTATGGACCATGAAATCATGACCTGAGCCAAAGTTGGTTGCTTAACCAACTGAGCCACCCAGACACCCGTTTCTCTGCTCTTGACCATGCCTTACACTTTCCTGGAGCAGCCTCATCCGTTTCTCTAATTTCAACTACCACTTACATGCTAATGACTCCATCATATGCTATTTCTGGACCAATGTTCTTGCTGTGTTACTGCCCTGAGTCTTGGCATATCATGTCATGTACCTCAAACACATACTTAAAAAAATAACCTCATTGTCTTCCCCACCAACTTTCAACCTTCTTCCATACGCCCTTGAACTTCAAGGGTTTGAATTGCATGGGTCCACTTATACATGAATCTTTTTTTACACAGGTATACAATCTTTTTTTTTATACAAGTATACAGTACTGTTAATATATTTTCTCTCCTATGATTTTTTTTAGGCTTTTAAATATTAAGTAATCTTGATCTCACTCCCCTGAAATAAAGTGTTGCATGCTCTACTGACTGAACCAGCCATGTATCACTTCCTTGTGATTTTCTTAATATCATTTTCTTTTCACTATCTTACTTTACTGTAAGAATATAGTATATAAATCATATAACATACAAAATATGTTAATTGACTGTTTATGTTATCAGTATGGCTTCCAGTCAACAGTAGGCTCTTAGTTAAGTTTTGGGGGAGTCAAATTTTCTAGGTGGATATTTTATTGTGTAGGGATCTGCATCCCCAATTCTTGTATTGTTCAAAGGTCAACTGTATCTCTTCTAAGATGTATTATCATCCACTCAGTGATTTAAAGGCATGAACATAACAATTGCCTTAAAACACCCATTCTCCAAGGGGCGCCTGGATGGCTCAGTCAGTTAAGCAGCAGACTTTAGCTCAGGTCATGATCTTGCAGTCCATGAGTTGGAGCCCCGTTTGGGGCTCTGTGCTTACAGCTCCAGCCCTGGAGCCTACTTTGGATTCTCTGTCTCCTCTCTCTCTCTCTGCCCCTCCCTCACTCACATTCTGTCTCTTAAAAATAAATAAAACATTAAAAAATTTTTTAAAAATCCCTTCTCCTTAAACTCCAAATTATGAAGTCCTATGGAGTCAAACACATACATTTTTTGCTTGATTTTATCTCGTAACTCTACTGCCATATTTCTTGTCTAAAGAATATCTAACTAGTTATCGAAATCTCTTCTTGATCATATTACCACCCAACCAACCCATTTTTGATGCTACAAAATACTGACTATATGTATAGGGAAGGCAGAAATTCATCCTCTAAATCTTCAAGGTCTTCCAGCTGGACTAACAGTTAAATTTACATGAGACAAGTTGACAGGAGAAAAAAACCCCAAAATTTTATTATGTGCACACAGAGGCCCAATCTTGAAATTGAGACCAAAAGAAATGACCAAGGTAGGTAGTTTTTGTACAGCTTAGAAAAAGAACAATAAATTCATGAGGAATTGACAGGATAAAGAAAATAAGTCTTTTATTAGTAATGAATTCTAATTGGAATTTGGACTGAGGTAGGAGATTAGTAGAAAAATAATAAGGTTTATATCTACAGCTTTCTCCACTATAAAGTTTCCATCTTTGGTGATAAAGAGGTCTTTTTACTTAGTACTGGGAGAGTATTTCCCATATGGGAGATTTGTTCCCTGCTTTCAGGGGGCAGAGGAACATCTAAGTGTTCTTGCACTGGTTATTTCCCAAGTACTTCAGTCCAAAATATTCAATATGCCCTGGACCCCTACATCTTGCTACCTCAAGATGAATTTCATAACTGAGAATTTTGATTTATGCACATCAGGGCATAATAGGAAGCAGTTTCATAAGTTTTGAATTGGCCTTCCCACTATAATAGCTCTTACCCCATAAGCCAAGGAACCGTTGTGAGGGTTACTTCAACTGTCAAGTGTATCAATTCTAATCACAGATTCAGAGACTTGGGGACATGATTCCTGGCTGTGTTTATAAAACCAGTGAGTCAGTGAGTCTCCTTGAGTAAGTCTTTTTTTGAAAAAAGATTTTTTAATGCTTATTTATTTTTGAGAGAGATAGAGTATAAACAGGGGAGGGACAGAGAAAGAGAGAGAGAGATACAGAATCCAAAGCAGGTTTCAGGCTCTGAACTCTCAGCACAGAGCCTGACACAGGGATTGAACCCAGGAACTTCAAGATCATGACCTGAGCTAAAGACACTTATCCAGCTGAGCCACTCAACCACCCGTCCTTGAGTCAGTCTTTAGCCAGAATTTCAGTTGTTACCTGCCTTTTTAAACAACCTACCCAATCTAACAAAGGTAGGGTCATGATAATAATTTGAATATAAATATTAATTTAGACCCTGTGTCCAAAAAATTTTTAAATGTCTCGTTTCTCTTTTCAGTGTAACATGGTTAAATGGCCATATATCTCTTTGGAGACAAGACTGGGAAATCATTATAAGAAATAATTGTCATGATGATACAGGGTCCTTCCTCCCAGAAAACCAGCTGTCTCATCACCTAGTACGTTCTGGATCTGAGCTGAGCATACATGGGTGACTTTTTACTGGGGTGACCACACTCAGCTTTCTGCCCCTCTATTCTTGACTTTTGATTATAGATATTAAAAATCATCCTTTTTATAATATATACATATATCAGATTACTATGCTATATACTTGAAACTTGTAGAATGTTATATGTCAATTATATCTCAATAAAAGTGGGGAAAATTTAAAAATGCAAGTAATTGACTTCCATGTAGAAGAAGAAGCAGGAGGAGGAGGAGTGGAGGAGGAGGAGGAGAGGAGGAGAAGGAGGAAGAGGAAGAAGACTACATTGACTTTACAGATGACTACTACCACATCAAGGAAGAAGAGGTGAAAAAAGAGGAGGGGGAAGGGAGGGGGAGGAAGAGGTTGTTAGAGAAAAGAAGCAGCATCAGCAGCAGCATTCTTGTTGGCTACCCATCTCCTTTGCTCTAGGGATGCCAGGCTTTGTCAGCCATTTCCATGGCTCCCTCAGAGTCATGTCCCCTTAGCTGCCCTCCAACCTTCTTGGTAATTGTGGCTTCCTGGTTTCTGCTCCTTAAGTGACACCATCTAACTCTTTTACTTCAGAGCCCACCATCCCCAGAATGACGTTAGCAAGCCCAGTTCTATGACTACCTTACCTATTATCAGTCCTCTCTGCAGAGGACTGCTGTCCTTCTCAGCAAGGCTTGTGTCCCCTCTCCAGCATGTTTCCCATGACCTTGGTGAATGCTAGGTCCTCTGTGCCCTCCTGAGAAACATCCTTTGGTGGGTGCCTGGCCTCACATATCCATCCCTGCATGTCTACATTCCTGTCTCCTTATTCCCTCCTCTCTGTCAGGGCAGTGTGGGCATTCATACTTCACTAAGTGCTGTCACGGTCTCTGGACCTCTAAGAATCATCCTAGCAGTAAATTTGTCCCACCTCCTGGGATCCTCTCTAGGATGTTAAATCCTGTGCAAGAACAAAGTGCCCCATAAGGGCTCCTGGGTGGCTCAGTTGGTTGTTTCCAACTTCAGCTCTGGTCATGATCCCATAGCTTGTGGGTTTGAGCCCCACATCTGGGGCTTGGAGCCTGCAGCCTGCTTCAGATTCTGTGTCTCCCTCTCTCTGCCCCTCCCCCATTCAAACTCTGTCTCTCAAAAATAATCATTAAAATATTTTTAAATAAAAAAAGTGCCCTTATGACAATAAATTCTTGCTTATCTAGTGTATGCTCTGGTCCTTTCGATCAACTGCTCTTGAAATCTAATCTGAGAATTATCCCCTAACTTTTGCCAGGACATGCTGGCTAATTTCTGCAGATCCTTTCGTGTATGTTCTTTCTTCCCTTGCCAGGCCAATCATTTCATTAGCTGGGTTGTGCTGGAATTTAACTCTGTTATTGGCCTAATGGCTGGGAGAGGTTTGGAGGAATGTTTGAGGGGATAACCTGTTATCTTTGAGGGGAAGGAAATATGTGCATCATCCTCCAGCACAGAGCTGGTGGTACACCTTACTAGGGAACCACAGCCCACCTCTGCTAATTCTGAGAATTCTTAGCAGTCTACAGAGTTGACACTCTCAGTGGCATTCATTTCAATGTCCCGACTCAATGTTTCAGGGTTGAAGTTTTGCCCAACTAGGTTGCTACTTTAGCACAACATACCTGCCTTTGCTAAAATACTAAGTCTCAGTAGCCCTGAAATTTTAGCTATTAGAGCTTCTGTTTGCTGCTCAGCTATGACCATTCTTCTCACAACACAAGATTCCTGGGCCTCTGTAAACTACAAGCTCTTTGGCTTTCACATCTCATTCTTAGTCTTTCAATGTTTGCTAATGGCCCTCAATTCTTCATTATCCCACTGATGAACATTAATGCAAGTGACCAATAACCAGCCAATTCCACTGTATTTGTAGATCCCTTAACATCTATATTTCCAAAATGCTTGTATTACTGCATTTGCAAAGATATTCTCCTCTACCAGGACATTTTTTTTCCGGTCACCTCCACTAAAATTTCCAGCTATTGAGTCACCACTGTGTGAGAGGGACTAACCATCCCATAGGCAGCACTCAGAATTGTGTCCTTTAATGTTCACCAGCAGGTGAATGAACCAGTCCCAGGATCTCATCTTCTCATCAATTTTTTGTGACTGCTCCAGTCACCACATGTATTTGTTCATGTCCTCCAAGAAGCACATGCCAAGATAAGATGAGGTGCACAAGAGACATGCCATAGGAAACAACCATGAAGGAAAAGAAAGGAGTCGGAAGTCTGGGAGAGCTGTCAGAGCATGAGGAAGCTTTCACCCCTGTGAGGGAGAGAGGGAAGGGGGTTTGGGGAGGAAGAGTCTTTTATATATATGTTTGGTGGGAGTTTTTTGTTTTAATTTTTTTTAACATTTATTTATTTTTGAGAGACAGAGAGACAGATCATGAGCAGGGGAAGGGCAGAGAGAGGACACACAGAATCCGAAGCGGGCTCCAGGCTCTGAGCTGTCAGCACAGAGCCCAACACGGGGCTCGAACCCACAAACTGTGAGGTGCCGAAGACAGATGCTCAACCGACAGAGCCACTCAGGCGCCCCTGGGGAGGAAGATTTTGGAACTATAGTGCAGTTATAAGAAAGTTTTTGCAAGGCTGATGCGGAGTCCCCGAGTCTAAGCCATAAGACTGTCGAGTCCCTGCTGCACTTAGTGGGTAGGGAATACGAGACTCGAGTTTTAGCATAGGCACGGACTGCATGGTGGGGAAGCTAAAGTTGGGGTCACTAACCAAGTACTCTCCCTGCAGTACAGAGCTGAAGGCACATTTGCATGATCGCCACATCTTATTGTGATACTATTTTTTTTGCCTGAAGACAGGGAAGAAAAATAGGGTTTACTCAGACACTCCTCGGCTGAGCACATCAACACTTTATACTTTCCTCTGAAATTATAATTACACTCAATGGTGGGTAAAGACAGGGCCAAATCACTTGGCTTAGAAATCAATTTAGGGAAAATGTTGACATTTGCCAGTAGAAAATGAGCTATGGCAAATGGAGAGATGCCTTGTGGGAACCTATTTTCCAAACTATGGTCTGTTAAATGGTAAGTGGTTTAATCCATCACTTTCTTTCTATTTGAAGTTTAAACTTGAGCTGCTCCTCTCTTCCTGAACAGCACTTTTTTAAGGTTTTATTTTAGTATTTATTTTAAAGTTTACTTATTTTTTGAGATACAGAGGGAGAATGCAAGCAGAAAAGGGGCTGAGGATCTGAGGCAAGCTCTGTGTTGACAGCAGAGAGCCCAATATGGGGCTCAAACTCATGAACAGCAAGATAATGACCTGAACCGAAGTTGGAGGCTTAACTGAGTGAGCCACCCAGGTGCCCCTTTAAGATTTTATTTTTAAGTAACTTCTACACCCAACGTGGGGCTCAAACTTACAACCCCGAGATCAAGAGTTGCATGCTCTAGACTGAGCCAGCCAGGTGCTCTAAGCACTAACTGTTATCAGTTTTACCAGAAACTTTTTGGGTCCAGGACTGCGAAGTGGTAGTAACAATAGTGAAGACTACTGCTGTAAGGTTCTCTGATCTTTAGCTCTTTCTTTCTTTTTAAAATTTTGTTTGTTTTTTATTTATTTTTGAGAGACAGACAGAGACAGTGCCTTCAGGGGAGGGTCAGAGAGAGAGGAAGACACAGAATCTGAAGCAGGCTCCAGGCTCTGAGCTAGCACAGAGCTAGACTCCAGGCTCTGAGTCAACACAGAGCCCAACACGGGGCTTGAACTCACAAACTGTGAGATCATGACCTGAGCCAGACGCTCAACCAACTGAGCCACCCAGACGCCCCCTTTATCTCTTTCTTAAATATAATCGTTGTGCAGCCTCTTGATCTTGGTTATTTATCACAATCCTTTTAGACATGTCAAGAGTTGTGTCTTTTAGGTTTGGGCGGAAGCATTGCTGAACTGACCAATATCAAGCCTTTTCTTGAAGGTGACAACTTCTGTTAAAGTGAGCAGAGTCTGCAAGCAGGTCTTGTGATCAGTGTCCAAAAAAGAGATACTACATTAAAAACAAATGTATGTTAGGGTGCCTGGCCGCCTAAGATGGAAGAGCATTTGACTTTTGATCCCAGGGTTGTGAGTTCAAGCCTCACAATGGGGGTAGAGAGTACTTAAATAAACAAAACCTTTTTTAAAAAAGTTATTTTTCTCAGGAATTCAAAACAGGTAGAAGCAGGATGGACCATGGAGAGAGTAACGTAATGTATGGGAGTTGAGACCAGGAATAATGTCCTCTCCTTCTCCATCCTTCTGCTTTCTCTGGCCTAGTTTTATACCAAATTAGGCAAAATAATTCATTAACAAAAGTATGATATTACACTGTTACTGCCTTCCCAACCGGTGATTTTTTTTAAATATGCTTGTTTACACAGTCTCAGTTAATAAAAGGACTCACATTCCCGTCTTTGTCCTGAGCAGCGTGAATTCCCAACTTACTAACGCTGCTATCAGTGCTCCAGTTCTTTTTTGGCACCAGCTACATAAAGTGTCCCCTGATGGCCCATCCATGGGGGCCACACTGTCAGCTAGGGAAGTATTTTGTTTGGGGCAACTTAATATTAAAGACCAGAAGCTAATAAAGATTTTAATAAAATAGGCATAGATTATGTTTGCATAGACCTGCAATTTATGAAGTATATTACATAGAATTTCTCATTAAATCTTTACAATCCTTTGAGATAAATATTATGATTATTGTCGTTTAGGTAACAGATACTCAAAATCAACTAGAAACTAAAATAGCACAGCTGGTAGTCAAACCTAGGACAAACACTCCTCACTCCCTTAATCTTTGCAGGTCATTAACACTTCACCCAACACACATGCCGACCATTTTTGTGTTCTTGTTTTTGTTTTTGGAGATTCTACCCACAGGTTAGGTCACAGCATCAGGTTGTAGCCATGTTATATCAACTATCTCAGGCAATGAAGGTTTAGAAATTTAGCACAGAAATACTCAGTTAACCATAATTGCCTTCATTTCACAACACTCACCATACAACATACACCCAACGGCATTCCATTACTGCCTTGGTCCACTTTGTGGAATAAAAATGTTTTATTTTAATTAATTTTTTGAGAGAGAGAGAGGGTACAATGAGCCATTGTGAGGAAATACCAGGGTATGAGAACTTGCCATTTATTATGGCCATAGGGAAAACTCCTGAATTAGAATGGCAAAATTCCAGAAGCATGGAAGACACTGATGCAAATGTGTATGAGGTGGAAGAGCCATATGAGGCTTCAGATGGCCAGCTGCAACTTGGACCCAGACATCAGCATTCCAGTTCTGTAGCATCCCAGGAGGGACACAATGATCTTGACCTTGGTCTTGATGACCTTTCTTCAGATGAGGAAGAAGACCTCAACAGTTCTGATGAAGATGATGTCAGCTCTGATTCTAGTAAAGGGGACCCTGACCTGGGAGACAGACAGGATGAAGATACTGGGATGAAAAGTAAAGTCCATCATATTGCCAAGGAGATTATGAGCTCAGAGAAAGTGTTTGTGGATGTGTTAAAACTTTTGCATATTGAAATTTGAAGTATCTGCAATTTAATTGGCAAGCTCATGGAGGCAAAAAAAAAATGCTATGGAATCAGAAAAACTTGATTTGGAACTTCAGTGCACTATTTCAGCAAATCCAGGAACACATGTTGAAGACTCCATGATGAACAACAGATTCCCTGCCCTTCCTGTGCCTATAGTCTAGCATAGTGCTTCTCATAATGTAGTGAAAGACTGGATTTAAAAAATTTCCAGTCTGTGTTGGACCAGAAATTTTATAAAATACAATAAAAATGTCATGGCCATGTCAAAAAAAAAAAAAAAAGAGAGAGAGAAGAGAGAGAGAGAGAGAGAGAGAGAGAGAGAGAGAGAGAAAAGCAGGGCTCATGCACACCTGAAGCAGGTCTTGAGCTCACGAACCATGAGATCATGACCTGAACCGAAGTCAGATGCTTAATGACTGAGCCACCCAGGTGCCCATTCTTTTTTTTAAAGTAGGCTCTGCACCCAACACGGGGCTTGAACTCACAACCCTGATATTAAGAGTCACATACTCTACCGACTGAGCCACCCAGGCACCCCAAGTCTATGTATTTTCTTAGCATACTTAAACACAAGAAAAACATTTATCACTGGCACATCAAAACACAATTCCAAATACCATTTTGCTAGTTATTCCATTCTGTTGGGCCTACAATATGCCTCCCACTCTTGTTCATCAGCCCAGAAAAAAAAAAAAAGATTCCTGTAGGGAGGGGCACCTGGGGGACTCAGTTGGTTAAGTGTCTGACTTTGGCTCAGGTCCTGATCTTGCAGTTTGTGAGCTCAAGCCCCATGTCAAGCTCTGTACTGGTAGCTCCAGGCTTGGAGTTGCTTCGGATTCTGTGTCTCCCTCTGCCCCTCCCCCACTTGTGCTTACAAAAATTAAAAACAAAGTTCCTATAGGAAAAAAAATTTCTTGTGGGATTTTTGTTGGGGAAAGGTGATATGCTGATTCTAAATTTACATAGAGTTCCTCAAACTCAATAAGAAAACAAATGGTTCAATAAAAAATAAGCAAAGTACTTTAACAGCCATTCCATCAAGCAGTATTGAGGGTAAATTAATACCACAATAAGATACCATTATTCAGCTATTACAATGGCTAAAATTTAAAAAAACTGATCACATCAAGTGTCAATGAAGAAAGAAAGAAACTGGATATCATACATTTCTGGTGAGAATACAATTGTGTGATAACTATTTTGGAAAACTGGCAGTTTCTAGTAGAGCTAAACATACACTTAACATATAACTAAGCAATCTCCCTGCTTGCATATTTACCCCAAATGAGTGAAACTTGAGCGTTCACATAAAATCTACATGGGAAAGTTAATAGTAGCCTCAATTTGTAATCACCAAAACCTAGAAACAACCAAATATTCAACTGGTGAACAGATAAATCAACTCTGATACATCCGCACAATGAAATACTAGTATTCATCATAAAAAGGAACTAATGATACACACAAAAACATGAGTCAGTCTCCAATGTACTGTGCTAAATTAAACAACTTAGATTTATTCTATTTATAAGACATCCAGGAAAAGACAAAATTGTAAGAACAGAAAACAGATCATCGGTTTTCAGGAGCTGGGAGGGAGTAGCAGTTGACTTGAAATTTTCTGGAGTGATTAGAGTTCTACATCTTGTGTGTGTAGTTACATGACTACACGCATTTGGCAAAACTAATAAGACTATACATTAAAATGAGTGAATTTCACAGTATATAAATTATGTTTCAATAAACCTGAGAAGGCTAAAGAGATTAAATAAATTCCCAAAGCCAGTGACTGAGTGTCTGGTAATTACAGATAACCTCAGTTCAGGAAACAGAGATAGTAACAAAACATAACACGACATAATATGAATTACAGCAATTATTCTTGGCTGAGCACTTATCACTTGTCTAACACCACAATTGTTTTACATGCATGATTTTTTTTTTAATCTAGCCATGCTGCAAGGGTGGTTTCCTATCTTCATTTTAAAAACCTAGTAAACTGAGCTTCAAGGATGGAAAGTTGAACTACCCCTACCTCTACCCCTTAAGTCTAGGGTTTTTGTGTTCTTAACAGTAAGAAATGTAGAGGTGCCTGGGTGGCTCAGT
>NC_043704.1:56272071-56274767 GCF_006229205.1 Suricata suricatta
AAGGCTGCCAAAATTTCTTGCTAGAAGTATTTCACTGGTCTCTGTAACACACCCTCTGCCTTCTCTGTTCTCTGCACTAGAGGCAAATAATCTTTTCAAAATGCAAATCTGACATTTCAGCCCAGCCCCTTTAACTTATAAAGGCTCTTCACTTTTTGTTTCTAAAGATTTTATTCTCTACATCCAACAGTGGTGCTTGAACTCACAACCCTGGGTCAAGATCAAGAATCACATGCTCTACCATTAACCCAGCCAGGTGCCCCAAGGTTGGTGTTAAGATAAAACAAAGGTCTTCTGCTGTCTAGGCCTACATTTCTTTCCAGTCTCAACCTAAATCTGTGTTCCCAGGCTCTAAACTTCCAACATAGAGACCCTCCAGTTTCTTTGCTACTCACCTCAGAATCCTCACAGGCCCTTCCCAACAGCAAGAATTCCTTTCTTCTCATTTTCAATTTAACTTATTTGCCCTTTCATCTAATGTCAGCTCAAAATTTTCTCAGGGAAATATTCCCTTAGATAATGGACTTAGAAGAGATTTAATAACATCTGGAATAAATTTACTTTCTACAGGGCTTCCAATATAGGGATGCCATAGCCAGAAACAAGATAGCCCAAGCTAATCCTTCTAATGAGAAGTGTCTTCTGAGCCCAGTGACATCATTTTTGTAGGCCAGTATCTCCCCCTACTTAGGTTTCATCCCA
This sequence comes from Suricata suricatta, assembly GCF_006229205.1. Taxonomy (NCBI): domain Eukaryota; kingdom Metazoa; phylum Chordata; class Mammalia; order Carnivora; family Herpestidae; genus Suricata; species Suricata suricatta. The sequence goes on from NC_043704.1 coordinate 56,272,774, forward strand.
GTACTGAAGTTTTCTTATCCATCAAAACATTGTAATTTCAACGTTCTTATCCTTCAGGAAATGTTGATTGAAATATTGGGTGGTTACTGCTGTTTTGAATACCTTTGGAGTTCACCCTCTAAACAGGAAGATGAGCTGTTGGAAAAAAAGACCAAACTTCCTGCTAAGTAGTTTTAAATGAATTTGCTAGAGACCATCTAAAATAGTACTAAGATCTTTTTTTCTTAAACACTTATTTATTTTTAATAGTGAGGGAGGGAGAGGCAGAGAGAGGAGGACAGGATCTAAAGCTCTGTACTGACAGCAGAGAGCCTGGATGTTGGGCTGGAACTCAGGAACAGTGAGATAATGACCAGAGCCAAAGTTGGATGCTTAACTGACTGAGCTACCCAGGTACCTTTAAGAAACCTTCAAAACAGAATAGAACACAGAATTCTGGGTGCTAAACACCACAGAACGTTTTTCTTCCCAAGAGGTGAGTCAAAGCAAAAAATTCTTTTCCCAGAGAATATTTTTGAGTACAATTAGACAGTGAGTATGTAGTAATACTTTAGAGGACAGCAACTCATTTTTTAATACTGATTCCTAGGTAACTTGCAACCCATTTCCCTTTATAGTTCACTTCAAACCTTTCCACTTATCATTGACTGATCAAACATTTACTGAGCACCAATTATGTGGCAGGCTGTTTAGGAAGTTGTGATACCTAAGTGCACAAAATTGACAGAAATTCCTTTATACTATTAGTGGGAGACAGTCAATAATGTTTCATATTATGTTAGTGGAGATAAATGTTAAAGAAAAGTAGAGGGGTACCTGGGTGGCTCAGTTGGTTAAGCATTCAACTTTGGCTCAGGTCATGATCTCACAGTTCGCGGGTTCGAGCCCTGCATCGAGCTCTGTGCTGACAGCTAGCTCAGAGCCTAGACCCTGTCTTTGGATTCTGTGTCTCCCCCTCTCTCTCTCTCTCTCTCTGCCCCTTTCTTGCTCATGCTGTCTCTCTTTCTCTATCTCAAAATAAAACATTTAAAAAAATGAAAAAAAAAAGAAAAATAGAGAACTAGAGCAGGGTGAGGAGGCTAACTGGTACTGGGAGGGATTGAAAAACAGCTTGTGATTTTAAAGAGGGGTTCAGAGTATGCTTTTTTTTTTGACCAAGTGACATTTGAAGAAAGACTTAAAAAGTTAAGCAGGTTTACCATACTGACTTCTGGGGAAAGATCATTCCAGACAGTGACAAGGTCAAGGAATAGAAAAGGCAAGAGATACTGGAGATGACATCAGAGTGAGTGGCATGGAGTAGAAGATACTCAAGTAAGGCTTTGGGGGAATTAACAAGGTCTTTGGTTTCTCCTCTCAATGAAACAGGACCCATAGGGTTTTGAGCAGGCGATCATGAGCTGACTTCTATTTCAAAAGGATCTCTTCATATATGCGACTGAGTATTTTACGTTATTTAAAGGTTTTCAGATATAAAAGTTGTCCTAACACCTGTGTGTTCTCTCACTAAAGTGTTAAATGCAAATTCTGTGGCTATGACAACCAAGACATCAGCATTACTGTAATATCATCTTATTTCTACTCTAAATTCAAATTTCCCATTATTCCCACCAACACCTTTTATATAACTTATTCAAACCAGAGCAGTTTTTTAAAAAAAGCAATATATGACTTACATATGGTAAAATACGTACATAGCTCGGTGGGTTTTTACATAGAATGACGCTAAGGAACTGCCATCCAAAACAAGGTAAGATCACTTACTGCTGAGACAACAGGCAATATTCAGGGTTGCCTGCTTCTGTATTTGTAGATTCATATTAAATCTTTTTGCTAATAGCATCAGTGATTACATTCCATCAGAAAACACATTTCTGTTTGTGTCGTTCCTGGAGGGAAGTCTGAAAACTTGGTCAAGATGAACATAGCCAGTTTTTGTCGACAAGCCCTACCTTGCAAAATCTACATTTTCAGGCACATGATCAGGTACATTA
>NC_043704.1:56274867-56353624 GCF_006229205.1 Suricata suricatta
CTCTGACTCCTCTAGAGGCTGCTAACCTTCTCAGTCTCTTGACTTCAAACTGTTAAGTATTTTAAACCAAAGGGAAAGCAGACCATGTTTGGGGTCTGAAGGTAATGTCTGCGACCCACCAGGCTGTGGGTCCTGTCAGTAGGAAGTATGGCACATCGAGTGGCTTCCAGACTGGCTGTCAGTGGGACCACCAAGTTGATGGTAGTTCCCTTTCTACCATCAATTATACTCACAGTCGCACCCCTTTTTCTGGTGTTCTTATCTCATTGGAGGCTTTTCATTAACACCTTATTCCTAGAAAGCAAACAAAAGGCTTGTTTTTTAAAAAGATGAGACTCTGGAGATATATTAAGTTATATGCTTGAAAACAGCCAGGAAACCCACTGGTGGAATGCCAGTGAAATTGTTCTTAAACTGCAGGAGAGTGGGGGGAGAGCATATGACCATGTCATCAAGGTGTGACAATTAGCCAAGTTATGTGTCTGTAATATGTTCCTGTCCTGTGCAGCCCATGGGCAGGAGAGGCCCAGAGTGGATCTTCTATCATTTGCCAGCGGCCTCAGTAGATCATGAAAGGACTCTGCAAAGGGACCTCACTTTAATTCAACTCGTGTGGCAGCGGCAACTGTGGCAGAAGCAGGACAGCCAGAAGAGGGAAAAGACAAGTACATGCTCACATACTTCCTCCTGTGGCAGACATGTTAATGTGCCAGGGCCCCCGGCTCCCACCCTCTTCAGGCTTCTACACTCAGCTAGCTGTCCAAGACCCCTGGTAATCTTGACACCAAGGATGGAGCCTGCAGGGGCTGCACAGAGCATGGGAGGATGGTTCTAGGACAACAGAGGGCTGGGGAGGGGGGTCACTGTGAGGTGAGTCTGGGCTGTACCAAGTCCCTCCATTCAGAGGGATCATCTTCTTTCCACCCTCTCTCCATACAACCCTCTCCCAAACTAAGCCCAGAAGCACACCTAGGCTCACCCTTGGAATACAGCACCAATGGAGAATCCCTTTAAGCATCTAATTGCTGCCCCTCTCCAATAATGTTCTCAGAAAACACGGTTCAATCGTTCTCCTCAGAATCAAGCATCACCAAATCACCTGTATCCTTCACTGCTCTGAATCTCTCATATTATCCAGGCAAGTGTATCATTTGTACCTTCTTCAGCTTCAGTTGGTATTACTTAAAAATAAAAAAATTCCATTTGGGCACCTCTGAAAAATGCTAGGCCCCTGGGGTACCTGGGTGGCTTAGTCCATTAAGAACCTGACTTCAGCCCAGGTCATGATCCTGTGTTTCCTGGGTTTGAGCCCCGCAATGGGCTTTGTGCTGACAGCTCAGAGCCTGGAGCTTGCTTCAGATTCTGTGTTCTTCCTCTCCATCTGCCCCTCCCCTGCTTGCACTCTGTCTCCCCAAAATAAATATTAAGAACCTCAATGGGTTCTCTATAAAACTAAACACAATGGCCTTTTGGAATAAGGTTTCTTTTTTTTTTTATAATTTAAAAAAATGTTTTATTTATTTTTGATACAGTGAGAGACAAAGCATGAGAGGAGGAGGAGCATAGAGAGAGAGGGAGACACAGAATCGGAAGCAGGCTCCAGGCCTTGAGCTGTCAGCACAGAGCCCGACGCGGGGCTCAAACCCACAAACATGAGATCATGACCTGAGCCGAAGTCAGAGGCCTATTGACTGAGCACCCAGGCACCCCTGGAATAAGGTTTCTTATCAGGCATGTTAAACTGCTTAGTGACTTCTCCATTTTAATACTGTGACTTTTGGCCACTTTCCTGTCCCAATGGCTTCTCCTGCTAGAGATGTGGAAACTGAGGCTCAGAACGTGAAGCAGCATGTGTACGGTTATGGAAATTGAGGACCTCAGTGGAGGACTGGCCTCCCCCTGAGCCAGTGCTTCAGCTGAGGCTTAGAGACAGTAAAACAGTACTCACCACACTTCACCCCACCGCATTTGTCAATTGCAGTGACTTATATCAATAAAAACATTCTCCACCCTTCTCTAGAAACAGCAATCTTAATGGATTAGGTAGTCTAGTTTACACAGAAAGAATAAATTTACCAGGCCCCTTCCCCCCAGGCTACTCCTCATCAGCCATTTAATATGTTGATTTCAACTGGCTTAGAATTTAAATTACAGAGAAAGTCCTTTCTTAGCCTTCCTTCTGTCTCTTAATTGTGCTTCTAAAGTCAGTTGTTTGGTGATTACAAAGATATTTCATTGATTACATCATATAACTAATGACATCTTTTGAAAGAACACCATTGGCTACCGGGTAAATTGTACACATCCAATGCTTACTATACCATTAGACCCCAAACTAATGATATTACTTAAAATCTATTATGTTCAATTTTAGCCAAAACTGTTTTTTTGGCATACACTGCATGTTTTCATCTTTATGACTTTGTTGAAAGGAACTCTGCTTGCTGGCCTAATTAATAACCACAGTTGTTTGAATACTTGCATATGTCAGACACAGTGCTGAGAACTTTTTATGTATTAACTCACCTCATCTCCACAGTACTTCAGATAGGCATTAGTATGCCCATTCTGTAAGGTGAGAAAATAGACTCATTTTTTACCATAATCTGTCACAGTCACACTAAAATACTTACAATTTCTACTTTGGTCTAAGATCTTTCAGCCTTGGCATTAATCCCCATACTGAAAAATAAGCTTTCTCCTTCCTTCCAACAAGGCAGTTCTTCCCTTAGGAAACCTCTTCTTTGCTACAAGTCATCCCATGGTTTTTACAGCTGTTTACATACCCGTCATCCCCATTAGACTGCAGTCTACTTAAAGGGTTTTGTTAGTCATTATTCCTGTGCAGTGCATATACTGTAATATAGTAAGTAATCCATATCTGTTTCTCCAATATTATGGGTGGGTCTCTAGGTAAAAGCATGAAACTTTGACCTATACATGCTCTTTTTCCTAGGAATACGCTTAACCCGAGTAATAATTTTCTTAGAACTCTTTACTGACAACCTGTGCATGAAATACAGGGCTACTTAAGATTAACATGGGTCTCCTCTCCACCGACCCCCAACTAGAAAACGAGAACTCCAGTTTTAGTTTGTAGAAAAGCACCAGGTAATTACCTCCGTACACATTTGGGGCACAGCATGTTGTCCTCCAGGTGTGGGGGTGGAAAATTGCAGGCAGGTAGTAGGAAGAGGGCACACACTCTCCCCTGTTTCTCAGGCACCCAGGCTTGCCCTGCGTGGAACTGCAGGCGAACCCAGCCCCCGGGGTCTGCAGGCAGGCTTCTCCCATGGACCACGCACCACCGGACCCCTGGGGAGGGAGAGGGGAAGTATGAACACAGCATAACCAAATTCTAATGTCCTTTTGATCGAGAATGCATCACGGTCTTTGTCTCTTCTACTTTTCAAGTGCCAGCTCTAAGATATGAATCCTAGCTTAATCTACTCTGTCCTGCTTCCTTTTAGAAAGTAATGCAAAACAGTTCCTGTTAAAACTTTAAACAAAAAAACTAAAAGTATAGTTGGAAGGGGTATAGCTCCAAGTGGGTAAATGATAGTGCCTAGGAGGCAAAACTTTGCCTCTCTCCATCCTAAGTTTGCAATAGGGACTTTTTTTTAGGGGGATGGAGAGGGAGAAACTCCTTAACAAAAAGGTCTACCAGAGAAAATCAGTTTATTAAGGTGTAGGGCACATATCACTTGGAAGAAACCACCAACTCAAACGAACTCAAAATAGCAGCTTAGAATTCAAGCTCCTATAACATCTTTTACAAAGAATAATGAATTCGTAAAGAAATGACAGGACAAAAGAAAGCAGTTTTAGGCTGGGAGGGAGAAGAGGGCAGACAGTGGGATGATGAATCTATAGGAGAGAACTAAGAAGCAAGTTTTGTTTGCAAGTTTCTTTGGTGTCATCTCTCAGTTGATTGTCTCCAGTAAAAAGAGAATTTATAAATCTGACTTTAAGTAGTAAAAAAGGATGTTTTTCTGAGTTTACTGCTCTTTAATTAGCATAAACTCAAAACAATTAGTATTATAAATTTTACACTTGATCTTAGCCAAAAGGCCGAGAAGCGATTAGTATTATAAATTTTAAAGCAATTTAGAATAGGTATGATTTGGTATGACATATTCTGGTTTCCTTCAAGCATTGTATTGTGCTGATCGGTTTATAGTCTCCCTTAATTTTATGTCCTGTATCTTACAACATTATGAGGTAGGTATAATTATTAACCTATTTTACAATGAGGAAACTGGGAACTATATTACACAACCTGTTAATGTCATTCACTTAACAGATGCTAGAAGATCCAGGGCTTAAGCTTAGGCAACTGATTTTAGAGCCTACCTTTACCTTTTAAGTCCATAAAAAAGGGGAAAGAAATAAATCTGAACAGACTGCCACCTCCTTCTGATGACATAAATAATTTGCAGTCGTAATCGTCAAAGTTCAGTCCCCAGACTAGCATCCCCAGCACTGGCTAAAAGATTGTTAGAAATGAATATTCCTGGAGTGCCTGGGTGATTCAATTAAGCATCTGGACTTCAGCCCAGGTCAGGATCTTAGAGTTCATGGATTCCAGTGCCTCATCCAGCTCTGTGCTTACAGTTCAGAGTGTGGAGCCTGCTTTTGATTCTATGTCTCCCTCTCTCTGCCCCTGTCTTTCTCTCTCAAAAATAAATAAATATTAAAAAAAAATTTTTTTAGTGGTGCCTGTGTGGCCCAGTCAGTTAAGCATCTGACTTCAGCTCAGGTCATGATCTTGTGGGTCCTGGTTTGAGCCCCACAATGGGCTCTGTGCTCACAGCTCAGAGCCTAGAGCTTGCTTCGGATTCTGTGCCTCCCTCTCTCTCTCTCTCTGTCCCTCCCCTGCTCATATGAGCTCTGTCTCTCTCTCTTTCTCTCTCTCTCTCTCTGTCTCTCTCCTAAGAATAAATAAACATTAAAAAAAAAAATTCTCAGGACCTACCACAGACCTGAATCAGAAACTGTGTGGGTTGGGGCCAGGAATCACCAGTCCTTCAGGTGATTTTGATACACCCTAACACCCTAAAATTGATTGGAAGTTAGTATCAATGGCATTTTTTCCTCAACTGGACCAGAGCCAGATCTCAATATTGGGCTTACCATAGGAGTCCTGTGGCGATTCCACCGTCTCCATCTTCCCAGCCCTGGCTGCAATTTTGGACCAGGAGGCAAACACAGCCTCTGGGGCTGAAGTTGTCACAACCACAGTTTCGACTCCCTCCGAGAGAGCATCAGACCCAACAGGGGCCTGCACCCCACCCTCAGAGGAAGCAGCCATCTCAGGAGGATGGGTTCCATGAGAAGAGATCTTTCTCATGGAATTTTCCAGAGACATTTCCCCTGTTTCCATCCTTGATCTTTTTTGTGATGGTGAGAGAATCTTGGCCTCCTTTGCAGTGAGGGGAATGCTCTTCTACAAAGAGATCGGGAAAATTAAGGTGCTGTTAGAAGTTAGCTAAGTTGACAATAAATTAAAAAATAAAGTAACATTTTTTTCTTTTAAAAAATAAAAGTTCAGGGCGCCTGGGTGGCTCAGTCGGTTGAGCCTCCGACTTTGGCTCAGGTCAGATCTCATGTTCGTGGGTTCGAGCCCCGTGTCAGACTCTGTGCTGACAGCTAGCTCAGAGCCTGGAGCCTGTATCAGATTCTGTGTCTCCCTCTCTTTCTGACCGTCCCCCTCTCATGCTCTGTCTCTTCTGTATCAAAAATAAATAAAACATTAAAAAAATAAATAAATAAATAAATAAAGTTCAGCCTCATTTTTACTACTCCGTGCAGAGCTGGTGAGAAGTGGGGAGGGGGTGCTGTTCCTCCTCACGGGGGGTGGGGGGCAGAAAGGAGGGGCTAACACAGTCCCTCCACTGGCTTTGGAAGCTAAAATGGGTAATTAGAATGAGAACTAAATCTTCCGCTGGTCAAACCCATACAAATCACTTACCGTTTGATTAGGGTAAGCAAATTCACACAGCCGCTTGTATGCATCTAATTTCTAAGACAAGAGAAAAATGAGTTAACTGTCAAGTAAGGTTCCTACCCCTCCTCCCAGGAGCAATGCCTCCCACCTTGGGCCCTCACCTGGCCTTTGGTGCTCAGCTGTAGTTGTTGGCACCAGGCCCGCAGGACGTCTCTGTGAAGCAGGTTGGCTGGTGGCAGTGTGGAAGGTAATGGAGGAATAGGGACTTTCTTCCGAATTCTTACTCTTCCTTTGTCTTGTGCAGTCTTTTCTGAACAGGAAGTTGGAAGGGGGAAACGGATAAAATCAGTAAGAACCCACTTACTTGTGTAGCGTTCTCAAATGTCAAAGTACAGGGACTCTTGGGCGGCTCAGTTGGTTAAATGTCCAATTTAGGTCATAATCTCACAGCTCGAGGGTTAGAGCCCAGAGTGGGGCTCTGTGCTGACAGCACATCTGTCTCCAACTTTTGCTGCTCCTCCCCCACTCACGTTCTATTTCTCTCAAAATAAATAAAAACAGGGGCGCCTGGGTGGCTCAGTCGATTGAGCGTCCGACTTCAGCTCAGGTCATGATCTCACAGTTCGTGGGTTCGAACCCCACGTCAGGCTCTGTTGACAGCTCAGAGCCTGGAGCCTGTCTTAGCATTCTATGTCTCCCTCTCTCTCTGACCCTCTCCTGCTCACGCTGTCTCTCTCTATTTCTCAAAAATAAAATAAAAAACATTAAAAAAAATAAAATCATTAAAAATAAATAAAATGTACATACTTCGTTTTATGATAAAATGTACAAAGTACAACTTAGTTCTCACTGTCTGATCCCCATTGTATAGTTCAATGACTTGCCAAAGTAGACCCCATAACCTTCCAGGGACAGAACCTCAAACTTAAGACTGATTTAATTCTTCTGACTCTCCAGTTTTTATTTCCTGAAACTCCCCACTTGCTCCTTTCTGAGTGCCTTAACCCAGACTCCAAGGAGACTGTACTAGAGACCACATTTCCAACCTAGGGGGATGATTGCAGTTTTAAACCTCACATTGTCAATCAGCAGTGGTACCTTGTCCTCTCACCAAAGAACAAAATAAACCACCCATCAGTGCTACACACAACCACCCACTCCTGTAATTAGGTCAGCACACATCAGGGCAGAGCCCTGGTCTCACTGCACACAGGTTTCTCACACACTCCCACTGTTCAGGAAAGACTTCCAGAACATACCCGCAGAACAGACAACTAGAAGGCTACACAAAAGTGAGCTCTAATCATTCCACGTAAGCTACAAAAGCCTTCACCCCGGCCCATCTGAGCCAGCAAAATCTTGTCCTCGATTCTTGGAGAAGGAAGTGGAAGGGTGCCTGGCTGTCTCAGTTGGTAGAGCATGCAGCTCTTGATCTCAGGATCGTGCGTTTGAGCCCATGCTGGGTATAGAGATAACCTAAATAAATAAATCTTTAATTAAAAAAAAGAAAGAAAGAAAAGGAAGTGGAGTTTCTAGTGGATTTAAATTTATAGTGGTCTGTCCCTAAATCACTGCACATCGAGATCCTTAACACCACGTAGCCAGTGAAGGCAAAATGATGATCAGAGCCAATTATGTTGTTGAAGTTTGGAGATCTGAAGACACCAGTTTTAACAGAGATGCCTGAAAGAAGGCTTCAAGGAGAGGACACTTACACTGGGTCTCAAAGGAAGAGGAAGGTTTCCAGAATACGGGACCAATTTTCTCTTACTTTGTCTACTCTTTCAGAAAAGTTCCTTGGTCTTCTTAAACCCAAGAGAATGAGATTTGAGAACTTTGTAGCCTTCTTACCTTTGTCTTCTTTCATAGATCTTTTTCGTTTGGTCCCATTCCCTGGGGGCTTTTGTAACTTTGGTTCACCAGAAGCTTGCTGTTTCTCTGTGGCTTCTCCTGGTACAGGTTGGGATTTGCAAGCCAAATGGTCTTCCCCTGACTTCTTTGTGGAGTTCTGCTGGGGACAGAGGAGCCAGTCAGTTTTCCCTCGGGTGCCCAACCCACCACATACACTACCTTCCTCAAGCTTGCTCACATCCATGGCACCAAGGCATTCATTTGCAGACACTGGCAGTGTGGATTCTCGGGTGGGAAGTCTTAATACCCAGGTACACTTACAAAATAGGGAAGCAATGATGGGGAAATAGGGGGCCAGTTTGAAAATATGTGAAAAGACAGAAAATATGGATACAAACAAAAGAAGTAGAAGAAAGTAGGCTCTTTATGGGGGAGGGGGGGCAGCCCTGTTATCACCCACCATATCCCTTAGCTTTCACCTGAAGATCTTCTTCCCCCATTCCTGTATTCTCCATCTCTTCCAAAGAGTGTTTCCCCTACTATTGCCAGGATTCTATATATTCTTTCAGTGGTTTCTGTTTTTAGCCAGAAGGTATACAAATGTCTTTAATTCAGCCTATCAGCCTCTCCATTGCCCCAAGGGCCAGAGAATTCCTTTCCTGCAGGCTACAGTGGCCTGGTGAGATATCACTTACTCCACCCCAGTTTTCTATTCACATTCTTAAATCTTTTTTCTCTTTCAGAATCTCACTTGAGTATTCCTCTGGCAACCCTTTCTACTCTTTTCAGACCAAGTCAAGTCTACGCTTTGCCTCCTTCCCCCCCCTTCCCAGTTGCAGTTTTACACTTGCTGGTGTGATTTGATCACTGCTTCTTACTCCATTTGATTATAAGCTCTATCAGGGCAGAATTTCTTTCCATTTCATCATGGGCACTCAATAAATATTGGTTAATTGAACCAAAAGAAACAAAAGAACGGTGGGGTGGGAATAAAGTGCTTTGATAGGGAAACTAACATGTGTTGACCCTCTACTTTACTTAAGGGGTTGATATATTTCTTTCTTTCATTTACTCCTCACAGCAAGCCAGTGAGGATTTAATACTTTTTCAGATGCTGAAGTTGAGGCTGCGTAACGTAGGACGCACAGGTAGAACTTCACATTGACAAGAAAGCCCAGATTTGCTTCTAAATCTAAATCTCCAGGATCCCCCAAGGTGGGATTAACATTGGTATGCTATTTTGCATCTCTATAGCTACTTTACATTCATATTCAAATTTCACATTGGCACAGCCTTAGCCAAACTACACTCTTCGGGGCCTCACAAACCGCTCAAAATGGCAAGGGCAAAAATGGTGGTCCAAAGAAAGAGACTCTAGAGAGTGCTCAGGTTTTACCCTAGCATGGAAGTTCGATTCTTCTGGAAAGTCTTAAACCTCTCTACCTCGAATTTCTGTTTGCGGTGCTTGTTAATATATCTGGCTTCTGATTATCCGCTAGCCCCAGTGACCCTGGGAAAAGACGAGTTCAGACCCAGCATTTTTGGTTTAGGACTGATGCTTGTTGAATTAAATTTAAAAATCGAGTGCTCTCCCAACTTCAGCTCAATGACCTCTTCCTGTAGTTTCCCCCTCCCCTCCCCTCCCCGCTCCTCCTGTTACCACTTCCATCCAGCCCTGATACTTGATTCTTCTTTCGGACAGGATAAAGCATCTTTTCAAAACCCAAACAGGAAACCCCATTTCTTACTGTCTCCGCACCCCAATACACCATGCTGCGATCATTATTTAGAACTTAATCTTTTTTTTCTTTTTTGTTTTTTTAACGAGAACATTCTAAGGCACATTCTTTCCTCCTCATAATTAGGACCAAATATGCTTAGCAGGAGAGAGAAATATGTGAGGAGACTCTCAAAGACAGAAACAAATCCCGTAAAATTTTACTCACCTTTTTGCCTTTTGCTTTCTCCATATCCAAAGAGAAGTCAAGGTTGACAAAAATAAATCCTCACTTCTGAAATGACCGTGGGCCCAAGATTACTCTTTTAAAAGTCTCCTCCCACTTCCTGTCATCCAAAGGCGGTCTTCTTTTTCTCCTCCCGTCTCCCCTCCCCCACAGTTTGTGAACGCTGATTGTGTTATTCATGAGTTGACTCTCTTATGAAATAATTAATACCATTCCTACCCACTTTCCGTGAGCTTTTTAACATAATCAACCACGGAGTAGTTCAAGAGACTTGAGGAAACCGAACTCCCAGAAAAATTCCAAGATAGAAACAAAAGTTGCTAGAGACTTCTGAATGGGATGTGTGAAGGCATTTCATAATGCACCTCGTGGAAACAATAGAGTTCCAGGGTTAGACTAGTGGTTTGAAGAAAGTAAAACGGTCCTCGTGTTCCACGTACATTTTATTTCCTAAGCAAGCTACTCAACCAATCACGGCTCCCGCTTTCCAACTGTGCTTGTAACTAGCACCTTCCTGTCTGCCAACAACTAAGAAGACTAGTTTTTAAAGCCTATTGTTTGTTATGTACCAAATTTTAGGTATAAAAGTTCACAGCCATTATTTTATTGTCCTCTACTTTACGGATGACACAAGTATGTATGAAATTATATGGGTAACTTGCTGGATGATGCAGTGAGAGAATCAGAAATCAAGTCTAGGTGAGCTTTATTCTACTCTTCAAGCCCCTAATTCCCAAGCCAAGTCAAGATTCTCTCTTTTAAAATAGTGTGAAAATGGCTCCTCCTCAGATTGCTCCTCCCTGTCAAAATGTGGAGGATCAGAAATGTGAACTGAAGGAATTTCCTATGTTAAGAGTAAATGATAGGGGCGCCTGGGTGGCTCAGTTGGGTAAGCATCCGTCTTGGGCTCAGGTCATGAGCTCACGATTGCTGGGTTCGAGCCCGACATCAGTCTCTGTGCTGACAGCTCAGAGCCTGGAGGCTGTCTTTGGATTCTGTGTCTCCCTCTCTCTGACCCTCTCCTGCTCATGCTGTGTCTCTCTCTCTCAAAAATAAATAAAAATAAAAACATTAAAAAAAAAAGAGAGTAAATGATTGTGGGTGGCATCTGGGTGGCTCACCCAGTTAAGCATCTGGATTTTGTTCAGGTCACAGATCTCATGATTTGTGAGTTTGAGCTTAGAGCTCAGAGCCTGCTTCAGATTCTGTCTCCCTCCCTCTCTGTCCCTCCCCCATTTGCACTCTGTCTCTCTCTTAAAAATACACATTAAAAAAAAAGGAGTAAGTGATCGTGGGATTCAAACCTTCCTCTGTCAGGTTACAAGTCAGCTTTGTGCCTATATTTTGTTTTCCTGCATCTCATTGTGTGCCCCAAAATGAGGAAGAAGAATTGTTCCTTACCCAGAATGAAGGTGACAATTTGCTCACAGGATAGAAATACATGGACATAGGATGTAGATAAATGGAAGCCAGGAGTACAGAAGAAGTACAGCTGAGGACCGAGAAATCCACAAAGCACCAGAGACGAAAGCAAGTATTTAGAATCTAGATCATCTAGGAGGTCATACGGAGGTTTTGATTGATAAGTATTTTTTCCTGGCTCATAGACAACAACCAGTAAATATTTACTAGTTAAGGTTTACATAATATATAATATATATAAAGTATTTGTTCTTTTTTTTTTTTTTAATTTTTGATACAGAGAGAGACAGAGCATGAGAGGAGGAGGGGCAGAGAGAGAAGGAGACACAGAACCGGAAGCAGGCTCCAGGCTCTGAGCGGGCTGTCAGCACAGAGCCTGACGTGGGGCGGGGCTCGAACCCACAAACATGAGATCTGACCTGAGCTGAAATCGGAGGCTTAACCGACTGAGCCACCCAGGCACCCCTATATAAAGTATTTGAATGAGTCATCTTTCTTTTCCCAGTTTCAATGCAGGTAATGTTGCTAAATTCTAAATTAAGTACAAACCCAGATACTGAAACATCTCATCTTGGACAAGGTACAATCTATAATCTCTGTACTTGTAGATGGAGTATGTGTTGAGATTATGATTTAGAAATGCTTAGACCTATCATGATTTGGGGGAATATAATTTCTGAAAGAATTGCACCAACCACTAAAAAAATAAAAATTAAAAAAAAAAACTAGAGGCCACCTGGGTGGCTCCCTCGGTCAAGCGTCCAACTTTTTTTTATTTAATTTTTTTTAACATTTATTTATTATTGAGAGACAGAGCATGAATAAGGGAGGGGCAGAGAGAGAAGGAGCACAGAATCTGAAGCAGGCTCCAGGCTCTGAGCTGTCAGCACAGAGCCCAATGAAGGGCCTGAACCCACAAACCACGAGATCATGACCTGAACCAGAGTTGGACACTTAACCGACTGAGCCACCTAGGTGCCGCAAGTGTCCAACTTTGGCTCCTGATCTCAGGGTTTATGAGTTTGAGCCCCACATTGAGCTCTGCTGACTGTGTGGAGCCTGCTTGGGATTCTCTCCCTCTCTCTCCCTCTCTTTCTGTCTCTCTCTCAAAATAAATAAACTTAAAAAAAAAAAAACCCAGGGTAGCTGATGTTCTATATTTAAAGAGGATTGGCACAATTTAAAATATTTGAGCATAGGGACACCTGGGTGGCTCAACTCTCAAAAATAAACATTAAAATTTTTTTTATATATTTGAGCATAATTGGAAATAATAATAGTGAGTTCTTGAATGAAGCAAAAAGCCAAACACTTTTGTTGGGCTTGGAGTGATGGTAATTTATAAGCAAATACAATGTGTCTGTGTTCTGGTTTCTTAAATGTTAAATAGGAATATATGTAAGTTCATTGTATTTTTTAGTTTTTTACACATACATCTATGTATAAAATTTCTTAAGAACATTTAATAGTCAAAAAAAAGCTGTTTACTGCTTTTTAAAATGTTTTTATGTCAAAGCCTAAAGTTCGATTCATCCTTAGTGAAGAACTACTCATAACTGAATCTCACATTCATTTATTGAACAACAGTATTTAATAAATGGATAGCTACTATGTGCTTAATACAGGAGATACAGTGGTGAACAAAAGCAGATAATGACCCTGCCTGGTAGGCAGGATAGACATTAAGTAACAGTTATTAATAACTAATAATTTAATCTTATTTCTTTTCTTAATTTTATTTTTAAGTCTTTTCCTATCTCTATATGATAGGAAAAGAGAGGGAAAGGATAGGATCTGAGGTCCTTGGGTATGGAAAAAACACAGGTTTTGGAACAATGCTGGGAGTGTCTGAACACATAAACCCCATCAGAAGACTCCCCCTCAGGATTCTTTCAGGAATCTGGCAAAAGACCTGACTACAAATAAGTAGACCATAAAATCTATGACCTACAAGGAAGTGGTATGGCCCTAGACCACCCCTCCTATAATGGAAATGAGCCAATCAGTAATGGACAACCCAGCACCTGGAGTTATCAGGCCAATAAGGGGGGGACCTGAGAAGGAAAGAGGGGAAAGGGAAGGGGGTGGGTGACCAGAACCTTATAAAACAAACACCCTTGTCTGTTATTCGTGGGCATTCACTTTCGAATGTCCCCTTTCTATAAAGAGGGCTTTCCTACTATTCTTTCTAATCTTATACTTTAGTAAACCTTTGCCTACTGCTCACTTTATGTCCAGCTCTTCATTCTTCGAAGTGGGGAGACAATGAATTCCAGGAATTGAGGTAAAAAATTTTGTAACATCTACACCCAACATAGGGGTCAAACTCACCGCTACTGACTAAGCCAGCCAGACATCCTTCATAAAGTAATCTTTACATGATTTTAAAATGCATTAAGTTTGTGGGGCGCCTGGGTGGCTCAGTCGGTTGAGCGGCCGGCTTCGGCTCGGGTCAGATCTCATGTTTGTGGGTTCGAGCCCCGCGTCAGGCTCTGTGCAGACAGCTAGCTCGGAGCCTGGAGCCTGCTTCAGATTCTGTGTCTCCTTCTCTCTCTGCCCCTCCCCCTCTCATGCTCTGTCTCTCTCTTTATCAAAAATAAATAAAAAAAACATTAAAAAAAATTAAAAAAATGCATTGAATTTGTTTACACATATTACCAAAACAATAAAAACTACTCAATTAAGACCCCCAGAAGGCAGAAAATCTCCATACATTTGGGGGGCTGCAATAGGAGTTTTGACCTCATCCAAGAAGTCAGAAAAGTTAGATCTGAAGAACCAGAAGAACCGAATTAACTGAATAAGGGGAGGAGGAGAGATCAGCTCAACTCCTTTCCAGAACAGAAATGAGGCTGTGAGGCTGGAGTTCAGAGGGAGAGGAGAAAAATGGTAACTGATCTGGATCTGTTGACCTTTGAATTTTTAGGCAAAGTGCAGTGGAAAGCTATTGAACAATTCAAGGTGGGGTGAGGGTGGGCGGACAGTGATGACTATTTTGTAAAGATCTTTCACCCAAAATGAGGGAAAAGCGTTGGAGAGGGACCCACATACATGGACACCAGAAGGTGAGTTGGGAGGCTAGTGTGGCAGCTTTAGGTGATAATGGAGAACGGTGGGTAAGCGCAGATTTCGGAGTCAGACTGCATTTAAATCCTGACTGCCCTTTAGCTGTGTGACCTTAGGCAAGTTATCTAACACCTTAAAGTTTCCCTTTTCTCACCTGTTACATGGGAGTGTCAAATAGAAGAGTTTAATAGGCCTTATTCCGGGTTGTGGGGATGGTTAAATGGCTCTCACAAGTCCGGAATAAACAGCACTGTCTAATGCTGTCTAATGCAGCACAGGTTGGATCAATGCTAGATGCGTTGAGTGGAACAAATGGTAATTTTATTTAAGTTAAAAAAAAAAAAAGAGTTTATTTGAGAATAGCAGAGCAACTGTAATTCAAGATAAGCTGGTAAAGTGAGTCATAGGCAAATCCAAAGTGACAGAGAATGGAAGCTTTTATTAGGTTTTAGGAGGAAATTGGGGAGGGTTTCTTTGAACCAAAGTTTATTAGAGAATAACAACAGTTTGAGGTTGTGGTTTCTCACTGGCAACAGGAGGTGAGTAGAGCTTTGGTTCTAGGGCAGGAAGGGATCTTCCCTTTTTTTTTTAATTTTTTAAAATTTTAAAAAATTTTTATTTTATTTATTTATTTTTTGGCGGGGAGACAAAGAGACAGCACGAGCAGGGGAGGGTCAGAGAGAGAAGGAGACACAGAATCGGAAATAGGCTCCAGGCTCTGAGCTTGCTGTCAGCACAGAGCCCGATGCCGGGCTCACGGGGTTCTGAGCTGAAGCCGGACGCTTAACTGAC
Organism: Suricata suricatta; assembly: GCF_006229205.1. NCBI lineage: Eukaryota > Metazoa > Chordata > Mammalia > Carnivora > Herpestidae > Suricata > Suricata suricatta. The sequence continues at coordinate 56,289,910 of NC_043704.1, forward strand.
GGAGCCACCCAGGTGACGGGGATCTTCTTTCTTAAAGACACCAGGAGACACGTTCCTAAGTCAAAAGTGCCCTCCCTAGTTGAAATGATTCTTCCTTCTAAGTGCTGGTTATGTGGGCTGCAGTGAGGGAAACAAGCATGGGTGCCCCCGTTTCAGAGCTTCCCCACTCCACTGTGAAGGAGGGTTCCTTTATTTCACAGATGTTTCTATTAATAGAGTGTGGGAGCTGAGTAACTATTTGAGAGATGTGGAGTATTGCTACCGAGTTTTCTTTTTTGTGTCTGTGTGTATTGTCTCTTCTAAAATAAAAGTTTTAATTGAATAAAGTGAGCTGAGTTAATGAGGCCTTTACTTGTTTACCTGGAGGCGATGAATCTTCCAGAGTCATTAATCTGCATTTACAGAAGACAAAACAGGGTTGTATCACACATAACCACCATTTCATATTTGATGGAATGGAGAGATTTGAGAGGAGGTGACCGTGGAGGCTGGTTGGAGCACTCATGTAAATCTGTCTACGCTGTGTATTCCGAGAAGTGCTGGGTCAAAAGTTAGGCTTATTCAGAATGTATATAGTTCACTTCATATCCAGATTTCTATCAGTTTATAACACTGTATAAGAATATCTTTCTCCATATGCAAGAGTCTGGTATTGAAATAAGTACACTTGAACTTGACAACCCTAATTTATTATATTCTCTGTTTTAAGTATCTCCTATAGTGGGAAATCAATGCCCTTTATGGAGTTATTTTTTAAGAAACAAATGAGTCATTTAGAAGTAAATCTGGAGAATAAAGTAGGCCATCAGGTTAGTTAATAATTTGGGTTCAAAAAGGGAAAAGTTGGAGGTAGATGGTAGAGCTGATATCATGGGGGTAAAACACCTGTTTTTTTTTGTTTCTTTATAAACTGTCTCCCTCCCTCCATTTCTTCCTTCCACTCTGTGTCAGGCATTAATGATGAAAACTGGTTCTGGTTCTTTAAAGAACGGATATGGGGGCGCCTGGCTGGCTCAGTCAGTGGAGCAGGTGACTCTCGATCTCAGGGTCATGAGTTCAAGCCCCATGTTGGGCCTACAGCTTACTTTAAAAAAAAATTGTAAAAATTTATACATTAAAAAAATTTTTTTTACGTCTTTTATTTATTTTTGAGAGACAGAGAGAGCACGAGCAGGAGAGGGTCAGAGAGAGAGGGAGACACAGAATCCAAAATAGGCTCCAGGCTCTGAGCTGGCTGTCAGCACAGAGCCCAATGCAGGGCCCGAACCCACAAACCATGAGATCATGACCTGAGCCGAAGCTGGGTCCTTAACTGACTGAGCCACCCAGGTGCCCCCCCGTTTTTTTAATTTTGAAATTTTTAGACATTTTAGAAATGTGCATCTGAAAACTAAAAGTGTATCAAGAGGTACCTGGCTGACTCAGTCAGGGGAGCCTGGGACTCTTAATCTTGAGCCCTTGAGTCTGAGCTCTATGGTGGTTGTAGAGCCTGCTTTAAAAAGAACAGGACTGGTTAGCAATGAGCACACTTGTTAGGAAGCTACTGAGGCTTAAGTGTTACTCAGGTACTTGTAAGTGACCCATTCCAAGTTTCTGGGAAGCCTCTAGAAATTTTGCATTTATAATTCTATATTCTTTTTTTAATAAATTTTAAAAATGTTTTATTTATTTTTGAGAGAAAGAGAGACAGCATGAGCAGGGGAGGGTCAGAGAGAGAGGGACACACAGAAACCGAAGACAGGCTCCAGGCTCAGGGCTAGCTGTCAGCACAGAGCCCGACTTGGGGCTTGAACCCACAAACTGTGATATCGTGACCTGAGCCAAAGTCAACTGACCTGAGCCAACGCTCAACTGACTGAGCCACCCAGGCGCCCCTTATATTCTTTATCTTAATGAGGGACCTGGGAGTTACATAAGCTTTGGGCCTTAATGATGCTACATAAATACCAAAATGTTTGTATAAAGCAGTAACATTCCTTGAAAATCTCGCTTAATCTGCTCTCCTTTTGCTTCCCCCCTACCTGCTCCCACACCTTCCTCCCAGTTAACTGTGGTCCAGGAAAACCAGTTCTCGTAGGTTTCCAGGTTCTGTTCCTCCTGTATGTGCTAAGTGCCACAGTAATTGAGTGTCCAAGGGCCATCACTAGCACATCTAAAATTAAGTATACATTCAAGAAAGAACATGCCTTGGAGCTGACAATTTTCAGGAAAGCATCTACGTGAGTGGCCCAATTAGGAAAAGGTTGCTACTACTTTCAGGCCGATGTAGCTTTGAGTGAGGTCACAGGGCTTGGCAAGAGGCCCCTGAGCTTTAAATCAGACTCAGTTCCTCATCTTCCTCTGGAGCATATGCGTAGAGACCACGACGTGTACAATTACCATGGCAGCTTCTGTGTCCCTTGTTTATCTCAAATGTGTTACCGAGGACATATTTGAATGCTTTTTGAAGCCAAGATAAATTACATCTATTAATATTCCAGGAGATGTGCCACCACCATAGAAGACATTGTTAAGTTTCTTAACGTTTATTCTTTAACAAGACAACTGATGGTGCCCAGACATTGACTGGTGTTGGTTACCCCAGGTGTTCTCTGATAAATGCCTGGGAACGAGGCAGCTGTGAGCCTGTAGCCTTAATAAACCAATTGCATTTGATTTTTTTTGTTTTTTTTTTAATTTTTTTAATGTTTTATTTATTTTTGATACAGAGAGAGACAGAGCATGAGAGGGGGAGGGTCAGAGAAAGAAGCAGACACAGAACCGGAAGCAGGCTCCAGGCTCTGAGCTGTCAGCACAGAGCCTGACGCGGGGCTCAAACCCACGAACATGAGATCTGACCTGAGCCGAAGCCGGAGGCTTAACCGACTGAGCTACCCAGGCGCCCCCCAATTGCATTTGAAAATGAGCAAATAGCTGGCTCTGTGCTAATGTTTGTGATCATAAGAACTCACCTAGATAGGACAACTTACTTCCAAGTGAGGGAAGGAGAACATTAAGATTTTGACAAGATGTGGTGACTGAGACCATTCCTTCAGTTCCCAGTGAGGACAGAATCCTCATTTCTCCTCATTTACCCACGAAGTGTTGCTGCATCTGAGTGGCTCAGTCGGTTAAGCGACCGACTTTAGCTCAGATCATGATCTCATGGTTTGTGGGTTCGAGCCTCAAGTCAGGCTCTGTGTTGACAGCTCAGAGGCTGGAGCCTGCTTTGGATTCTGTGCCTCCCTCTCTCTCCCCCACTCAGGCTCTGTTTCTCTCTATCTCAATAATAAATAAGCATTAAAAAAGTTTTTTTTAGGGGCGCCTGGGTGGCTCAGTCAGTTGAGCATCCAGCTTCTGCTCAGGTCATGATCTCACAGTTCATGAGTTCAAGCCCCGCATCGGGCTCTGTGCTGACAGCTAGCTCAGAGCCTGGAGCCTGCTTTGGATTCTGTATCTCCCCCTCTCTCTGACCCTCCCTGCTCACTCTGTCTCTCAAAAATAAATAAAAAAAATTTAAAAAATTAAAAAAAAAAGTTTTTTAAAAAAGTGTTGCTGATTCTTACCTCCTAGTGATTCTGCAGCACTGATTCCTCATCTTCATCCTCACAGGTACTGTCCTCATTCAGGATTTTATTACTTCTTGCCTCACCCCTGTAATAGCCTCCTTACCTATGTCCTTCTCCCGGCTTCAAGCCCACCTGTGCATGGAAGGCTGTGCAGAAGGCCTCGGGGGACACGGGGATGATGCACGTGGTGCCTGTCATAGTTTTTTCACCTCTCATGTGCCAATGACTTGGAACAGAAGCCCTGAGTACATGAGGCTTTTTTACATAGATAACCATCCCGGGGAATTTAGGAGTGAGAGTTTATGAAAGCAGGCTTAATTTAATTCTGCAGCATGTATGCATTTTTGCTCAGAAGCCTTAACTCTTGTCAGATATAATTCACTTTCTTGTGGCTTTAAATTTTACCCGACTCTGAAATAGGGTGGCTTTTATGATAAGAATTGCTTTCCTCCTGAGCTAGAAGCATAACCATGCATAGAACAGTAAGAGTAACTTAAATGAGAATGATTACTGAATGCAGCCTCAAAGAGAAGATAGATAATACCACTTTGCATTCATGCAAGCCTGCCTTTCATCTGAGTATCTCAAAGAAAGGCAAACTGTAGCTGATGCTGTGTTATGGTTGAAAATTACAACTGTGCAATTTTCTCATTCCTGAGTGTTTCCCTTCTCAAACATGATACCGAGTTAAAACATCTCTAGAATTCAATGTGTATTGATTTTGAACACAGGTTTCTCTCTCTCTCTGTTTTGTTTTTTCCTACTCCTGGAACATCATGATACCCCGAGTTGCAAAGGCATCAATGGACCATCTGCCTTTGTGGCTCAGTAGGATTTGCTCTCATTGGAGAAAAACATAATAAGGGATGGATGGACATCTTTCCTGCTGTTCAAATGTTTTTGAAGGAGGACTCAACTCCCTCCATTTTGGTTTCAGTCTGTACTTTTTAATTGATCATGTTCTTTCCAGCTTATCTCTTAACTCAGGCAAAGACTTAGCAGGCGAAGCATCTCATGAAGGGACCAAAACTACCATGTCAAGCAATAACCAGCACCCTGATGCCAGCAAGACCTTACCCCAGGACAGTGATGGACCCGACCGTTACTGCCTACCTGCGTATACCCACCAACCTGTGCCCCACATTTTCCTTATATAAACCTAGAAGTATTTTCAACATTTTGGGAACAGTTTTTGAGCCCTTAGTCCCCTATTTTCCCGATGTTGGCCTCAATGAAATAGATTCCTTTTATGTTTCACTTCCACTCGTTTCTGCCTTTGGATTTTATCAGCTGTGAGTAGCCAAATCTGGCCTGTTAGGGACCCCTTGCATTCTTGGGTTCCAGTTAAATTTTGGTGGAAAAAGAGATGAAGATGAAAATAGAACATTTTCTCCTTCTCCCAAATCAATTCAATGATGGTGCGAACAAAATCTTCAAGACTGCATTAGAGAGGGGCATCTGGGTGGCTCAGTCAGTTAAGCGTCAGACTCTTGGTTTTGGCCCAGATCAGGATTTCACAGTTCATGATGGATTCAGGCCCCAGGTAGGGATTGTGTTTCTGGCATGGAGTGTGCTTGGGATTCTCTCTCTTTCCCTCTCTCTCTGTTCCTCCCCTGCTCACATACTCTTTCTCTCTTTCTGTGTCTCTCAAAATAAATGAAACTAAAAAAATTTTTTTTATGTCTTTATTTTTTATTTTGAGAGAGAGAGAGAGAGAGAGAGAGAGACAGAGAGCAAGCAGAGGAGGGGCAGAGAGAGAGGGAGACAGAATCCGAAGCAGGCTTCAGGCTCTGAGCTGTCAGCACAGAGCCCTACAGGGGGCTCGAACCCACAGACAGTGAGATCATAACCTGAGCTGAAGTCGGATGCTTAACCGACTGAGCCACCCAGGTGCCCCTCAAAATAAATAAACTTAAAAAAATAAAAATGCATAAGAGACCTCCACTCTACTGAAAAGCAAAAGTTGTACAGGATGTGCTCAGTGGTATAAATGGTAATAATTCAGAATTAGAGCTCTGAATTATATGACCGTAAGTGTTCTATATATTGATGAAAGTCTAGAAATCCCCAGAAATACATTGCTATTGACTTACTTTCTATTATAAGGTTGTGACCTTGTATATTTTGGGTGGCTTTAAATGCTCTTATAAGGGGCACCTGCAGGGCTCATCATGATCTCTCAGTTTGTGAGTTTGAGCCCTGTGTCAGGCTCTGTGCTGACAGCTCAGAGCCTGGAGCCTGCTTCGGATTTCATGTCTTCCTCTCTCTGTGCCCCTCCTCCACTTATCTCTGTCACTCTCACAAAAATAAACTCAAAAAACAAAAAAAATAAAATGCTCTTTTAATCCTATACATAGGCATATGCATTTTTGACTACTGACATAAAGGAAGCTAAACAAGGAGACTCTACATCTCTAAAGAGAAAGAACGTTTTTAAAAATTTTTTTTAATGTTTATTTTTGAGAAAGAGACACAGATTGCAAGTCGGGGAGAGGCAGAGAGAGAGGCAGACACAACTCTAAAGCAGGCTCCAGGCTCTGAGCTGCCAGCACGGAGCCCAACATGGGGCTCAAACTCTCAAACGGTGAGATCAGACCTGAGCTGAAGTCAGACACTTAACCAACTGAGCCACCCTGGTGCCCCAAGAAAGAACAGTTTTTGAAAGTTTGCCATTCACAAGAAGGAAGAAGAAAAAATATATATGCAAAAGGTAAATAATAAAACTTTCCCCAAGGTAATTAAAACTTTCACAATAAAAAAAAAACAGGTCATGGTGGGGGGTGGGGGGGGTAGTGTTGGTGTGGCTTCAGTGGGTGATGGGCACTAAGGAGAGCACTTGTGTTGAGCACTCAGTGTTGTATGTAAGTGACAAATCAGTAAATTCTACCCCTGTAACTAATATTTCACTATCTGTTAACTAACTGGAATTTAAGTGAATACTGGAAATTAAAAACAATAAAAAAGAAGACTTGGTCTTACCATAAAGTGAACCAAGAGGTCCAGGCTTCACATTCTCAAAAAGCCTCTAATTGAGACACTTCAAATGATCTCCAAACAAGGTTATCCACACAGCCAGGGATACATCATAACAAAAGAAAAATATGTCAGTCATGCAACTTTGTTAGAAGTAAACATTTTCTGCAATTACATACTTTCTGTAAACTTATGTTCTTTTCTTTACTGTTTTTCATACACATGGAATCTCAAAAATAGAAATAACTTGGGCTTTCCTTTTTGTGATACTGAGACTTGAGATAAGTATTTGATCCTCATCCTGGTTTCTGGTAGAAAGCAACTAAAACCCTTGGAATTTCCTAAGTGTTATGTTAATGAGGTGGCTTCTTGGAGAGCACCGAAGGAGGGGGCTGGTTACCAATAAAGGCAATCAGTTGATTAGAGCGTCGTTGTTTTCAGTCCCACCTGACCTTGGGGGAGGGGAGAGGGGCTGGAGGTCAAATCTATCACCGGCGGCTAATGATTTAATCAGTTGTGGCTGTGTGAGGGAGCCTCCATAAAATCCCGAAGGCCAGGGTGAGGAGAGCTGGATTGGTGAGTGTGTGGAGATGCCCGGAGTGGCCTGTCTGGAAACAGAGAGGCCCCCACACTGCTTCAGCATTCCTTGCTCTGGGCATCTCTTCCTTTCATAGTAAAGCAGTGATCGAGTAAGTAAAATGTTTCTTTGAATTCTGTGGGCCACTCTAGCACGTAGTTTGAACCCAAGGAGGAGGTCGTTGTGATGTGGGGTTATCAAGACCAACGTGCAAAAAGGTGTTTTAATTATAGCACGGGGGCAGGACCTGTAGGCAGAAAGAGCTACGTTGGGATTGTAAAGAGTGACTGATATATATAGGGTTTTCTATCCTATGGAGGTGAAGGTGACATTAGGGTTCTAGGAAATTGAGTCTATAGGTTCCTGGAGGTCTATTATTACAAATGTGCTTTTCTTGTAAATCATTAAGACAGCTACAAACTATAGTGGAGTGTCATGTCCTATATGATGATGATCTTTTTCAGTTGACTATTTGTTTTTCCCCTTTGTTCTTAGGTAGTTACTAGTGCCTGAGGAAGTATATACATATATTCATATGTATCATATATATGGGATATGTATTTTATTTCTGTATCTATCTATCATCTATCTATCTACCATCTTGGGGGGTATTGTGGGGTGTGAGTTCCTGTTTTGTCCTCACATCAGTTGGAAACTCAAATCTATAGCTGGTGAGTTGGAAGCCCAGGTAACAACCTGGGCTTAGCAATTTGTTGAAGTAGTGGAAGGAGTAGTTTTGTAAGACTGAGCCCTTAACCCATGAGATCTGACGCTATCTCTGAGAAAGTGGTGTCAGAATTGTGTTAAATTGTAGGACTTGCAGCGGTCCTACATTCCCTATACATGTCATGTATCCAACTGTGTTGGAGGATTGCATGTTGGCGTGGGGAATCCCCCTGTTCCCTATGGTGGGGATGGGTGCAAAACCCTTATTACAATTACAAAATAATCTTCAATAATAAATTATTATCAGTGAAAGGGAGAAGACAGGAAGGAAAGAGTATGGGGAGAGCAAGAGAAACACAAAGGCATCACACAGGAAAAGAAAAGCCCAAAGGGAGAGAGTACCAGGGAAGAACACAAACGCACAGAACAGAGAAAACACATGGGGGAAAAAGAGAAGGGGAAGGGCTTACTGTTCAATATAACTATATGTTTTGGTATTGTTTGGAATGAACACATTGAAATTATATTTGAATATTACAACTGTGCAACTTCCTGATTCCCAAGTAGTTTGATAAGTGTCCAACATCGTCTAGTCTGCAGCAACAGAAATAGGTGCTTATCTACTGTTGGGGCTGAGGACAGGAACTTTGGAGAACCTCCAGTTAACTCGTCAGGCTGTTCTCTCACTCAGTTACACACCACCTATGAATGGTCTTCCTATGAATGTTTGGCTAGAAAGAGCATGACTACCTTGGAGGGAGTTATCTGATTCTCTTGAGAATTATATTTGCCATTATTCATTGGCATCATTCTGGTTTATGCCTCTGTCTCCTGTGAGTTTAATTACTGAAATTATTCATATAGAGCCAAAGAACTTTGATTTACAAGCGTGTAAGCTGGAGTATAAGGCCCTAGGATTCTGTGACAGTAGAGTCCACCTGTGGCCATGGCCTCTTTCTTGTCCTTTGACCTCCGTCTTGTCTATGTTCTTCATGCTTTACACGCATTTATTCTCAAATATTGAGTAAAAGTAGTTCAATCCAAAAGAGTCTTAAGCACAGAGTATTTCAAAGAAAGTCAGTGTATTTTTCAATATAATGCATCACAAAGACATAAAACAATACATTTAAAAAGTAAAACAAAGTTTTACTGAAAGAAAATATAAGTTACAATACATAAAATATCCCAAAGTATGAAATTTCTGTAGAAAATATGAAATAGTGGAAAATTTGAAATAGCCCACATATCCAGCCATAGATAACTGGATTGGTAAATTCATGATGTATTCAATTAATGCAATGCCTTCCAATTAAAAATGCTATGTGTTCTTACATAGTAAAGAAAATTTAGGTATATTTTTAAGTAAAAAAAGTCAAAGCCATGTGTATTCTATGACACCATTTTTTTCCTATTATTTTAACATTTATTTATTTTTGAGAGACAGAGAGACACAGATCATGGGCAGAGGTGGGGTAGAGAGAGAGGGACACATGGAAATGGAAGCAGGTTCCAGGCTGTGAGCTGTCAGCACAGAGCCGAACGAACTGAGATCATGACCTGAGCCGAAGTCGAACGCTCAACAGACTGAGCCACCCAGGTGCCTCTCTATGAGACCATTTTTGTGCAGTAATGATGTAGAGAATGCGGGATGGGATTATTGGGCGTTGCCATTTTCTATGTCAGACATTCCTTGTAGTATCTGAAATTCTTGCAGTTAGCATGCATTATTTTTATAATTAGGAAAAAAAACCCACTGTAAAGAATTAGCCACAATCTCTTGTATTAAGAGATTGTATTTTAAGATAGAGCATTTCTTTATCTTAATATGGTAACCACCTGACATTCAGACTTGGTTTAATGTTATGCACAGGGGCGCCTGGGTGGCTCAGTCAGTAAGCAGCCAACTTCGGTAAGCAGCCAACTTCGGCTCAGGTCATGATCTCATGGTTCCTGGGTTCGAGCCCTGTATCAGGTTCTGTGCTGGCAGCTCAGAGCCTGGAGTCTGTTTCAGATTCTGTGTCTTCCTCTCTCTCTCTCTCTGCCCCTCCCTTGTTTGCACTCTGTCTCAAAAAAAAAAAAAAAAAAACATTAAAAAATTTCCTTTTAATTTGTTATGCACATTAATGATTGTGCAAGAGGGTGAAAGATCTCCCCTCCCTTTTTGGAACATGAGTCAGGCCAACCCGAAGAAAGGAAACAACTTTACAACATATCAGGGCAGGTCTGAGTGGACTGGCTATCCTAAGTTTTACTAAATGTTGAGAGGCAGGACATCTGTACAAAGTGGTGAGACTAGTAAAGTTTGTCCAGTGTTGCCATTCTCCCCTGATATTCTTGGGATCCTCTGACCTGTACCTGGTGACACAGGCATTACCTGTCCCAAGAGCCCAGGATGTTACCCACTTCTTAGGGACCAATCTGAAAATGCTAATAGTAATCGCTACTACTATTCTTGTGGATCCATCAAATCTAACTGATATTTGCCTGATTTCCTCTAGTTGTAATTTTTGTGTGGGAATCTGTTAGGTAGTAGAGAAACTCTAGACAGATGTCACAGTTAACATTTACTGAACATACATGTGCTAAGCATTATATTTACATTATCTCATGACTTGTCACTGTTATTCTTGTTTTACAGATGAGAAAACTGACAATCAGAAGGTTACCCAACATCCTATAGTTACTGAGAGGTGAGTTTAAGATTCATACTCTGATGTTTCTGTCTCAATAACCTGAGTGGTTAACCACTAAGCCAGTAGTTATCAAAATGTGGACCCTGACCAGCAGCAGTAGTGTCACTGGGAACTTGTTAGAAATGCATATTCTCCATCTCTCCCTCAGATCTACTGGGTAAGCTATTTTTAAAAATGCCCTGCAAATGATTTTAAAGCACACTGATACTCTAAATTATAGAGCAGAATTCTCCAATTGAACTTTCTGGGATATGTTTTATACAACCTTGTCTAACAAGGTATCTACTAGCCACATGCACCTATTGAACATTTGAAAAGCAGCTAGTGTGACTGAGAAACTACCTTTAAATTTTATCTAATTTTAATTCAAATTTAAATAGCCAGATATGGTTACTGGATACCATGTTTGATGGTACAGCGATTCCCTTTTTGTATCCTTGACTGCAGTTCCTTTTGAGCTTATTCATCAGTTCTAAGAAGCACTTCTAATGAAGTCTGTTAGTAACAGGTATAGCAGAATGGTTTTAGAAATATATTGGAATCAGGGTGCCTGGGTGGCTCAGTCAGTTAAGCGTCGACTCTTGATTTTGACTCAGGTCACAATCTTGTGGTTCATGAGTTTGAGCTCTGCATCGGGCTCCACACTGACCATTCAGAGCCTAGAACCTGCTTGGGATTCTGTATCCCTCTCTCTTCCCCTCCTTGCTCTCTCTCTCTCTTTCTCTCTCTCAAAATAAATAAGTAAACATTAAAAAAAATACATTGTAGTAAGTGTAGCCTTGTGTAGGACACACTTTCCAGGAGGCTCCTGTGTTGTCAATGTGTAAAGTTTTTAAAAGAATAGATGAGAGCATTCAACCCACATGACTCTTATATTTGTCTACCCAATACCAAATGCAGTGATTAGGTTGTTTACACAGACTGATCATCCTATATATATGGTGAACAACAGTTCTGATGCATAAGTAAGATGAGTTCTGCAATTACTGACAAAGATAGGACTTTGAAAAAGGTCCTAAGAAATTCTTATGGAATGTAAGCTTTTTTTTTTTTTTTTTTTTTAAGCATACCATACAGGAATGATAAGTCATTTGATGTGACTCAAGGGCAATTTTCTGACAAAATGTTCACCCTTTATACCATTAGGAAGTAGCCAACCTGAAATGCAATAAATGTAAGGGTCTGTAAACTTCAAAATTGTAACTTGATTCATAAGTGGTGGAAATGAAGAGAGGTAGTATGGTTGTGTCCTGGTAAAACCAAACAGTAGGGTGGAGAAAGAATATGTCGGTGCTAGAATTTATTTTAAAATGTCCAAAGAAGAGAGAAACTCCAGCTAGTGAACATAAACATTCTTGATATTACAGTGAAGCCAATCCAAAGAATATTAAATCCTCCTGCTAACCTTGAGAAGTTCATTAGCAGGAACCACGGGTTAGTTCCAACCAACAGTTATTGACTTTTGGGTCAGCCCTGATGAGAATTTAATGATGAGAACAGCTGTGTTCCTGAGAGAGGCATGATGGGAGATGTGCATTAGGAAAATTACTCTGGGAAGAGGCTGTGTGGGACTTCTTCCTAGGGAGTATGAAGACCAGAATGAGGTGGTTGTTGGTGGGTCTGGAAAGGCAAAGAAGATTATGCGAAGCATTGTAGAGGTAGAATCCCATGGAAGCTAATTAGATATGGGGGCGCTGAACTTCATTATAAAACTGAGGTTTAAATTTGGGGACAGGAAGATGGTGGTATTAACACTATACTCAAAGGAAAGAGAACATATGGAAGAGAGGTGATGTGTCACGGACTTAATGGATTGATGTGTCACGGACTTAATGGATTGCAGCATCTACTAACTTGATAGATGTTCTTTCCTGCCATGACCCAATCAGGCAGACAAGGACTCCAAGGGTATATAATAAAGTGTCTTTTGGGCATTGACCAAGATTCTGGAGACAGCATAGAGGACAGAAACATAATGCACCTTGCTTTGTTAAGGGGCCTGGAATTGCAAATCCTGGAGTTCATTTAGAAATCCAAGTATGACTAGCCTGATAAAATGTCCCAGTTCATTATCTGACAAATTGCTTTACCCTAGTTAATTGACAGATCTGAGACATAGGTTAGAGAGAGAAGGAGTCACAAGATCTGAAGACAAGCTCCAGGCTCTGAGACAGCTGTCAGCACAGAGCCCGATGGGGGGCTTGAACCCACAAATCGTGAGATCATGACCTGAGCTGACTGAGCCACCCAGGTGCCCCTTACACAACACTCCTTATAGTATAATGATATGCTAGATTGGGAGTTCTTTGATTAAAGGGTTATTTCTGGAGTGCCTGGCTGGCTCAGTCAGTAAAACATGCGACTTAGGGTTGTGGGTTTGAGCCCTATGCTGGGGGCATAGATATTACTTAATAAAAATTAAAAAAAAAAGGGACTGTTTCTTATTTAATTGTATGTTGTCAGCCCTAGTGTAAGGACCTAACACACAAATATTCACTAAATAATGAGTAACATCTGAATGAGCAAACAAAATGCTCTAGGGACTTTGTTTGGTCCTCCTCATTGTTGCCAAGGCTGGGTCTGGCCACATAAGTCCTATCATTGGCTCAAATTGCTCCTCTAGATGGGCTATATTCAGTATATGGTACAAGTCAGGACTTTGGTTGGCAGGTGGTGGGGATGATGTTGGTAATGGTATGTGATGTGAAGTTGGCGAAGGGTACCATGGTGATGGGTCTAGGAAAATAGAAGACCTCTAAGTACGTACCTTTATTTTTATGCCTTAGAAAGGCATAAAATTCTATTACACTGATCAAAATTTCATTTTCCTTTTCTTAATTCTCAAATACCTCTACCTAAGAGGTAATACACACGAGGCACTGGGCTAAATGTTGAGATACAAAATATAAAGAGCAAGACCTAGAGTGTAAAGTACCCCATCCATAGGGTTTGAACTGTTCTCTTCTAGCTCATGTTGGCATGCCCTGTGAGTCTTTGATAGCCTTTTTGCTTTTCAGTGCAATATGATGTCCTGGGTTCACCTTATATTGCATCAGTTATCTTTGAGAGATTTCCTTTTACATCACAGGAATGCATAATACAATCTGTCTTACCTAAAAAGTCTTCTGTTTTTAAACAATCTCTTGTTTCATGGGGAAAATATTTCAATTTTTTATAAAAATTAACATATATATATTCCTTTCAATTTAATGGCCTTTTGATAATTGTCCATGAGACTCAGCAATGTTCTAACACTGATATTCAGTATTTTAAAACAAGTCCCTTTCTCTATGATTCTAATATAGACCCAGTATCTGCTTTGGATTTGATGATAATCTCCAGCAATACAGTTGTTAAAAACTAGACTTAAATGTACATATATTTTTAAAACACTGCCCTTTCTTTGGGAATTCTTTTTTTTAGCCCCTGCTACACAAAGCAGCAATCACAAAGGAACTCTCTCTGCCTTCCTTCTCCCTTATTTGCTTCTTGTTTAAGAAATAAATGCATTGCATTTACTTACATGAAAACTGGATCCTTATTTTTATGATTCTTATGAATATTTCTGTTTCTAACTAACTTAGAAATTATGCAAGAAAAATAATAGAACTAAAACTGAGTTTGCCAAACCCTGAGATGAGCTCATTGAAATTGGAGACAGTAATAAAACAAAGCCCAAATAAAATAAAAGCCAGTATGCAATTATGGGCTTGTTGGGGGAAAAAAAACGCAAAACAAGTTTGTCATTCTAAATAAAGCAGGTGAGGTTGAAAGGTGTGAGGTTCTAATAAAAAACATAAATGAGTGGTCAATTCAAACTTTGGTTGTACAAAACCACCAGAAGGGCTTATTAAGGCACATCTTTCTAAGCTTCACCTACAGGTCTGGAGCAGAGCTGGAGTATTTATATATCTGATGAGTTCTCAAATGATACGGATGCTGCTAGTCTAGGGACCACAGTTTGAGAACTATTAATTTAGCCAAACAATACAACACTAGACGCCATTGAAATTGACCATATAGATGTATATTTCCTAATAGATAATGGCAAATTCATAATGGAACTAATGAGAGGAAAAGATAGACCCCCTTTTTGGTCCCCACCAACCTTATCTCTTCCAACTCTTTGTATAGCATGGTCATTGCCAAGACATCAACTTTTTATTCTAAATCTTATAATTAAATGGAAAGAAGTAAGCTTTCCTTGCACAGTGTGTCACATTAACACATAGCCCTAGTAAGGGTCAGAAAGTTGTCTACGGAAAAGTTAGAGACCGTGAATATGGAAGGAATGACAAAGTCACGATTTTGCAACTCCTAGTGTAATAATTCAAGCAACAGTCATCAGTGGATGAAACCAGTAGGTTAAAAAAGCTGATAGTGATCTTTACAGTGGAGGGATTCAACAGTCACTACATAAATCTGAACAATCTTAACACAAGTATAGAGAAACGATCAGACATCACGGTGCTTGATATGTGATGCAACATGAAAACACCACAAACTAAGTATTCCTGCCATATATTGGTAAACCTGAATCCAACCAAGACTCTGGGGTTTCCTTGCATTTACAAAAGCTATGGGAGAAAGAAACAAATGGAGTGATGGTATGGGGAGGAAAACAGACACATCTAGAATATGAAATATTCTATAGGACAAATCAGGAACATGAAGGGTAAAGTTACAGTAACCTTACCAAGATTCAGTGAGACATCATAAGCAAATATGTTATGTGGACTTGTAAGTCTGGGTGGCTCAATCAGTTGAGAATCCTCTTTTTTTTTTTAAATTTTTTTTTTAATTTTTTTTTTTTACTGTTTTTATTTCTTTTTTAGAGAGAGAGAGACAGACAGACAGCATGAACAGGGGAGGGTCAGAGAGAGAGGGAGACACAGAATCTGAAGACAGGCTCTAGGCTCTGAGCTAGCTGTCAGCCCAGAGCCCGATGCAGGGCTCGAACTCATGAACCATGAGATCATGACCTGAGCCGAAGCTGGACGCTCAACCGACTGAGCCACCCAGGTGCCCCATGAATCCTACTCTTGATTTTGCCTCATGGTTCATGCACACACATACTCTCTCAAATAAACTTAAAAACACGTGTTATGGGGACTTAGATCCTGGTTTGAATAAGCTAAGTGCAAGAAAAAAATATTACGACCAGGGAATGGATGCCCTGAGTATTAGCCAACACCAAAGATTTATTCTTAATTTTGTTAGATTAGTATTGATAGACATTTAGTCAGCGAGAAAATGATCACATTTTTTAAGAGTTGCATGCTGCTCTGAAATAATACAACATCTAAGATCTGCTTTAAAATAGTTTGTGGGGTGTCTGGATGGCTCAGTTGGTTGAGGATCTGACTCATGATTTTGGGTCAGCTCATGCCCTTGAGAATCAAGCCCTGCATTGAGCTCCGCGCTCCCCACAGAACCTACTTGAGAGTCTCTCTCTCCCTCTGCCCCTCTCCCCCACTGGCATGCTCTATCTCTCTCTAAGACAAAATAATAACATAAAACATAAAGTTGTTTTGCAGGGTGCCTGGCTGGTTCAGTTGGTAGAGCATGTGACTCTTGATCTTGGGGTCATGAGTTCCAGTCCCATATTGGGTGCGTAAATCACTTAGATAATATAGTTTTGCAAAGGGAAAAAGAAGGAAAGTTACAAAAGTGTGATAAGCATGTCTCTCTCTGGATAATGGGATATGGAAATGCATCACTACTTGATGTGTGTTAAAAATTATCATAATGAAAAATAATGGCACGTGGGTGGCTCAGTCAGTTGAATATCCAACTCTTTTTTTTAAATATTTATTTATTCATTTATTTATTTATTTATTTATTTTGGGGAGACAGTACAAGCAGAGGAGGAGCAGAGAGAGCAGGAGACACAGAATCCTCCCTGAGCTGTCAGCACAGAGCCCGACATGGGGCTCTAACCCACAAATTGCAGGTTCAGGACGTGGCTGGAATTTGGAAGCTTAACCGACTGAGTCACCCAGGCGACTGGAACATCCAACTCTTGATTTGGGCTCATGTCATGATCCCAGGGTCTTGGGACTGAGCTGCGTGTTGGGCTCTGTACTGAGCGTGGAACCTGCTTAAGATTCATTCTCTCTCTCTCTCGCTCTCTCTCTCTCTCTCTCTCTCTCTCTCTTTCTCTCTCACTACTTTCTCTGCTCCTCTCCCCCAGTCAAGTTCTCTCTCTAAAATATATATATATATATTTATTTATATAATATATATATAATTGTAAAAATCAGGGAAAGGAATAACCTAAAAGCTTTTCCTTTCTTAATTTATGGTAACTTAAAAAATCTGAAGTAAATTTTCATTGTCTGCTATTCTGTTTAGAATCTTGCCTGCATTGCTTATTTACCTTGTGACCTTGGGGCAGAGGAATTATTAGGTTAATTCCCTGTTAAATGGCAGTAAAAAATAGTATCTACTTTAGAGTCTGTATAAGAATTAAAAGAGATAATGAGTATGAAATCTCTTTACACAGGGTCAGATACATAGTAACTGCTCAGTAAAGCTTGTTTTATATTTTTTTCTATCTTTCTAATAAATCAGGAGCTACTTTCTTTTCCTCTCAGATTGATCATCAATAAAGGAGATAAAAACTAACAGTAAGGATGTTGTCTAATTTTAAAGTGGTGAACTCTACTGGTATGGTTAATTCATAGGCTTAAGAGATTATTTAAATATAAACATATGTTAGTGGCATTATAATGTTTTCAGTGGGTTTGGGTGTTGGGAAAATGATTCTAAAACAAACGTCCTGACATCATTCATTGATGCTAGTACAGAATGACTTACTCTTAGTTTGCATAAAGAATCTATGTGCATTCTTCAGAAAGGTAAACATCTTTGCTAAAGCTTTTAAAACCTAGCTGAATTTAGAAGTAAGCTATAATCCCAGATTGACTTAGTCAGCTTCAGAACTGTCTCACCCCTACAGATGGATTCTCAGTATCGCAACTGTGATGCTGGAGGAGCAAGGGAGGAGATCCAGAGGATCCAGAGAGGCAATTGCAGATGACTCCAAGTTCCTTATGAACAAGGAAATAAAAGTTAAGAAGTTACGCATTTGGGGGGCAATACTTCAAAATTGTTGGTTACACAAGGAGGAAGAGAATTAAAAGGAAGAATGAGCTCACACATGGGTAAGAAAGCACAGATTTGCCAACTAGATAACAACTGACAGGCTAGGGTGAAGTTAAATACCTAACAAGCTAAAGAGAAGTCCAAGTAGCAGATAATCTCTTTATCTTTCTGCAGGGATATGTCATCCCCAAATAAGACATGTTATATGTGAAAACCAGAGACACAGACAGAGTTTAAAAAATAAAATCCTCCTTTAAACAGATGTGGAAACTACTGCTGGAATTCAAGAGTCAGGAATGTGGGAAGAAGAAGTTTATAGAAAACCTAAACACGGTATTAATTCTGGCAGTGGATTGCAGCATGAAAGATAGCAATGAATTTTTGTTCTCCCAACATTGCTATGGTTTATCAGATTATCAGCAATGCTTACAAAGCAAAGCATATTTTTTCAGAAACAAAACATAATTATCTTGGTAACCGATTGTAGATCCATGACTACAGTAAAACTTTTCTTTGAGATAAACTTACTTGTAAAATGTTCTATGGGTTATCGATATTATTAAGATGTTTTCGTAGTAAAATTTATCTTCATGATTCTCTCTCTGTTCTATATCACCATAGCCTGTGATATCTTTCTGGGACAATGAATCCAATCTGAGTTTTAGTCACAGTGACAGAAATTAAAATAGCACGAAAGATCCAATTTCTTTTTTTTTGTTATTCTCTGACATTGGGTGGGGGACGGGAAGAATACCTCAGATGTGCAATTCTACCTCCAAGATTTGCTGTTTTATTATTAAAGAATAGTAATTTCCAAGTCTCTTGAAAAGTAATAATGTATTTAAACATTTCTTTTGTCCTTCTGATGTACTAAAGGTAAATGCAATGTTTTAATCCAGTTACCAAAGCTAGATGAGATGGTACTAGCAAATCTCTAACATATTTCTGAAAGGCGGTCAGCAGTAGTGACGGAGCACCCACTATATCCCATATACAATTCCAGGTGCTAGGGATATAGCTGTAAATAGTCAGGTGAGGAACCCCAAGCACACAAAGCTTCATTTTAGTGGAAGGAGAGACAAATAAACCAGATCATTTCAGGTAGTGTCCAGTGCTGGTAGTGACACAGGGTCATGTGACAGAATGTAGCAAGGACTACTTTAGTTTGGGTCGTAGGGCAAAAGCTCTCTGAGGAAGTTGCTTATCAGCTGAGAATCAAATAAGGAGCCAGTTACATCAAGAGCAGAGGCAAGAATGTTCTAAGCAGAAGATAGAGCTAGTGCTAAGGCCCTGGGGTAGGAATTAATTTGATCAGGGACAAAGCATGGAAAATAGAATGCATTTGTAATGAAGTTACTGATTGCATTAAATGTGCTTCAGAGGACAGTACTAAGAGTAGAAAAACTAGTCCTCAGGAAGGGAATGAAATTCAAAGTGTCCAAGGGGGTACTCATGATTGCAATATGAGTAAAAGAACAAGCAAGGCCCAGATGTTACAGAATAAATAAGCCTAACTCCTGAATTAATTCCAATTACTCTTGGCCTGGACTCAAAACCATCATAAGAACACTACCCAAATGGACTCAAAGAGCACAATATTTTCCCATACTTTGAACATTAAGGAGAAGGCAGATATGACATCACCACTGTAAAAACAACTTCTAACCACTCCCTTCTCCCTTTTCTCATAAATTTCTTTTAGTTCTCTTGAAATTTTGGCTAGTAAATACTAATATTTATCATAAATAGGTGACACAAATCTTTAATTATTTTTAGATTAGTTTTGAATGAAATTTGCATTTTCATGGAGTTATTTATCATTCTATTCTGATCCTTAGTATGATTGTTTCAATACTTTTGCTAACTAGTTGTTGTGTGGTAGATTTAAAATGCTTACTGTTTGAGATTCAAAGTTTAGAAAACATAAAGAGACCAGCACCTGTGATTAAGCATTAAGTGCTTTTTTTTTTGTAATGTTTTACTTATTTTTGAGACAGAGAGACAGAGCATGAGAGGGGGAGGGGCAGAAAGACAGAGACACAGAATCCAAAGCAGTCTCCAGGCTCTGAGCTGTCAGCACAGAGCCCATTGCGGGGCTCGAACCCACGAACGCGAGATCATGACCTGATCCGAAGTCGGAGGCGCCCTGTTAGGTGCCCAACTCTTGATTTCAGCTCATGTCGTGTTCTCATGGTTCATGAGTTTGAGCCCCACATCAGGCTCTGAGCTGACAATGGGGAGCCTGCTTGGGATTCTCTCTCTCCCTCCCTCCCTCTCTGACCCTCCTCTGCTTGCTTGCTTGCTTTTTAAATATAAATAAATAAGCTTTAAAAAAAAAAGAATGAGCTGCTGTCTTTGTAGTTTTTCTCTTAAGATACTTTAGAAAGGTGATTCAAGCTATATAATATTCCTGTGTGTGTGTGTCTGTGTGTGTGTGTGTGTGTGTGTATCAAATCTTTATACTTCATCTATCAGTGAACATTTGGGTTGCTTCCGTTTCTTTGTTACTGATTGATCTATCACATCTGCTAACTCAGGAAACTAACACTTCCTGTCACTTCCCCAGCCCTTTGCTCCATCCCACAGAATCCTGAGAGGGTTGGACTAACAGAGAGCTTAGTCCCTGGCTGGGTTTGCCAACACTGTTGTCCAAGAAACTTGGATAAACTCTGTTGAAAGAGAAACCCAATAACTCAAGGACTAAAAGTTTGGAGAAGAGGAAGGGAGAAATTAATTTCATGTGCCAGCATTGGGGAGAGGTGGCAGGCTTAAGACATAACAACTGACGTCTCCCACAGCAAGATGAGCACCTAGAGTTTTATAGGACAGGTTCAGGGAAATACATGGTGGAGAGCAGGCAGAGAGCAGTGACCATGGATGGGGGCCGGTATACATGTTCAGCCCATGATCATGGGTCAGGAAAAGGAAGTGTGGGATGTTGTGTTCTAGGCATTCCATTGGTATCAGGACTTTTCTGGTTTGGCTGTTGGAATGTTCTGGTCATTGCACAGTGTCTTTCTTGATGACTCAGAAAAGTGTGATAAGAAATAAGCTCAATGAGGTTTAGCTAGAGTGTGAGTTAAGCAGTCCTGTCTATTTCTGATTTTAACTTTCAGGGTCTATAGTTGAACAAGAGGGCTTGCTGGCATTTTGGTTGTTGTGAATAATGCTGCAATAAAGAAAGGAAGACATATATTTTTTCAAATTAGTATTTCATTTTGGGGCATAAATACCTAGTACTGGATTATATAGTATTTACGTTTTTTCCAATTCTTAATTAAAAAAATATTTAAAATGTATCTATGTAGGCGCTATGCTCAACATGGATCTTGAACTCAGGACCCCGAGACCAATATTTGCATGCTGTACTGACTGAGCCAGCCAGGCACTGCTCTTATTTTTAATTTTAAATTATGAATCTCCTGGGGTGCCTGGGTAGCTCAGTCGGTTAAGCCTCTGGCTTTGGCTCCGGTCAGATCTCACGTTCGTGGGTTTGAGCCCCGCATCAGGCTCTGTGCAGACAGCTAGCTCAGAGCCTGGAGCCTGCTTCTAGTTCTGTGTCTCCTTCTCTCTTTGCCCCTCCCCCTCTCATGCTTTGTCTCTCTCTGTATCAAAAATAATAAAAAAAATTATGAATCTCCATATTCATTTCCACAGTGAGTGTGGAATTTACATTGTGATTTGGATTTGCATTTCCCAGACAGAGAAAAACAAATACCCTATAATTTCACTTATTTGTGGAAACTAAAGAGCAAAACAAACAAATGCTAAACAAGACTCTTAAAATACAGGGAACAAACTGTTGGTTTCCAGAGGAAAGGTGGGTGGGGGTATGGGAGAAATAGATAAAGATTAGGAGCACACATTTCCAAATGCAAATCAAAACCGTGATGAGATACCACCTCACAACTGTCAGAATGGCTAAAATGAACAACTTGGGAAACAACAGATGTTGAGAAGGATGTGGAGAAAGGGGAACATTTTTGCATTGCAGGTGGGAATGCAAACTGGTGCAGCTACTTTGGAAAACAGTATGGAAGGTCCCCAAAATATTAAAAATAGAACTACCCTATAACCCAGCGATTGCCCTTCTAGGTATTTATCCAAAGGACACAAAAACTGATTCAAAGGGGCACATGAACTCCAATGTTTATAACCGCACAATTGACAATAGCCATATTATGGAAAGAGCCTAAATATCCATTAACTGATGAACAGATGAAGAGGATGTGGTACATATATATAATGGAATATGGCTCAGCAGTCAAAAAGAATGAATCTTGCCATTTGCAACAACATGGATGGAACTAGAGTGTATTCTGCTAAGTGAAATTAGTCAAAGTCAGGTATCATATGGATTCCCTCATATGTGGAATTTAAGATACAAAACAGGTGAACAAAGGAAGGGAACCAAAAATAATACAAAAACAGGGAGGGAGAAAAACCATAAGAGACTCTTAAATAGAACAAACTGAGGGTTGCTGGTGGGATGTTAGATGAGGAGATGGGCATTAAGGAAGGGACTTGCTGGGATGAGTGCTGGGTATTATATGTAAGGATGAATCACTAGGTTCTATCCCTGTAATCATTACATTATATGTTAGCTAGCTTGGATGTAAATAATAATAAAAATAACTCTAAAGTAATAATATACATAATTATTGTACATTAAAAAAGTACACATTTCCCAGGATGCTTGGGTAGCTCAGTTGGTTAAGTGTCCAATTCTTGATTTCAATTCTGGTCATGACCTTATGGTTCATAGGATTGAGCCCCAATGCAGGTTCTGAGCTGACAGCGTGGAGCCTGCTTCAGAGTCTCTCTGCTCATTGTCTTTTTCTCTCTCTTTCAAAATGAACAAATAAAATAAAAAGAAGTACAAACTTCCAGTAGAAACGTGATTTATACTAACCTAGGTGCCCCCACGTGCTTTTTCCTTACTTTTATTTGTTGCAGTTACCCTTGGTTTCTTGCTATTAATTCTGTTCTGTCTAAAACCTGGTTGAGAAATAATACAAAATGAAGTTGTTCATTTTGAACTTGTGTGCTGTAAATGTTTCTAGGGTTTGTTGTGTGATTATGAACATTTGAATCATCAATGGATTTGTAGTGTTTATGCGTGGAAAGTCTTGCCACCCCACCTACCTAGGCTATTGAAGCCACAGTAGGCAAGGCTGTAGTTCCTTCTGGTTGGGATTAAAGTGCACCACACAGAAACTAAAATTAAAAAAAAAAAGTGATTTATACTAAACTTTTTGCAGTACTACACTTCAAAAATATAGTTTATTGTCAAATTGGTTTTCATACATCACCCAATGCTCATCTCAACAAGTGCCCTCCTCGATGCCCATCACCCACATCCCCTCCCCATCCCCCATCATTCCTCAGCTTGTTCTCTGTATTTAAGTCTCTTAGGAGTTGTCTCCCTCCTTCTCCGTAACTTATTTTCCCTCTTTCCCCTCCACCATGGTCTTCTGTTAAGTTTCTCAAGATCCACATATGAGTGAAAACATATGGTTTTTGTCTTTCTCTGACGGACTTATTTCACTCAACACAATACATTCCAGTTCCATCCACATTGCTGCAAATGGCATAATTTCATTCTTTCTCATTGTCAAGTAGTATTTCATTGTATCTTCTTTATCCATTCATCAGTTGATGGACACTACGGCTTTTTCCATGGTTTGGCTTTTGTTGAAAGTGCTGCTGTGAACATTGGGGTACATGTGCCTGTATGCATCAGCACTCCTGTATCCCTTGGGCAAATTCCTAGCAGTGCTATTGTTGGGTTATAGGGTAGTTCTATTTTTAGTATTTTGAAGAACCTACACATTGTTTTCCAGAGCGGTTGCACCAGTTTACATGCCCACCAACAGTGCAAAAGGGTTCCCGTTTCTCCACATCCTCGCCAGCATTCATTTTCACTGCTCTGACTGGCATGAGGTGGTATCTCAGTGTGGTTTTGATTTGTATTTCCTTGATGATGAGTGACACTGAGCATTGTTTCATGTGTCTGTTTGCCATCTGGATGTCCTCTTTGGAGAAGTGTCTGATCATGTCTTCTGCCCATTTCTTCATTGGATTATTTGTTTTTCAGGTGTGGAGTTTGGTGAGTTCCTTATAGATTTTGGATACTAGCCCTTTATCCGATATGTCATTTACAACTATCTTTTCCCATTCTGTCAGTTGCCTATTAGTTTTCTTGATTGTTTCCTTTGCAGTGCAGAAGCTTTTTATATTGATGAGGTCCCAATAGTTCGTTTTTGCTTTTAATTCCCTTGCTTTGGAGAAGTGTCTAGTAAGAGGTCAAAGAAGTTGTTTCCTACTACATTGAGGCTAAGTCATTCTGTAAAAATTTGGAGAGTCCCTTGTTCTTTTCCTTTACCACCCTCTTGCCTCAAAATGAGAAGTTAAATGTGAAAAGAAATCACTTTATCAAGGGAGGGAGAGCTGATGAAGACTTTTGCTGCAATTTAGGGACTGTGAAATCCTCATTGTCTGCATCAGAAGTCTGTCCTAGAAGTGACCTAAAGGGCTGACAGGAAAAGTCCCTAGGCTCATTCCCACACTGGGTGGGACTTGGAAGTGACCAAATCCTAAGAGGTGTAAATTAACTGCCAAATACCACCTTTTTCTCTACCACAATTACTAAATTTGAAGAAAAACTCTTTCCTGAACACATGACCACTTGAAAACCTGGAGCCTGACCATGAGTTCTTGATTACCTTGAAGGGAATCAGGAGCTTCAGACTCAGGATCACTTTTGTAAGAAGATTGTGGGTTTTGTCACTTGTTCAAGGCTGTTCTGTTTGACAGCCTGTGGCCTAGGAGAGAGAGTAGTTAATCCTTCACGATAAAAGCTAGTGTGTCTGTCTTTCAGGACAGCCACACAGCTTTTCTCAATGTGGTCAGTTCTGAAAATCCTCAGGGAGAGAAACACTTTCACTAATGATCAGAAAAAGGAAAACAAGGGGCATCCCTGGGAACTGCTGTCAGGGAAAATAGAGAAACACAGCCCAGGGGAAATCTGAGCATGAAAACAGCTGCTGGTCACCCACTGCTGTCTTAGGGCAGTGGTTTTCAAAGTTTGGAAGGTGGGTAACTTCCAAAATTCCTGATGCTCTGGTTGTACCCCACGCCAATTACACCAGCCTCTGATGCAGGCATCAATATTATTATTATTATTATTATTATTAAGTTTTTTTTTTTTTGCAGAATATAGTCAAGGTTGAGACCCCTTGCCTTAGGAAACATTTCTCAAACATTAAAGTTCTCATGCATCACCGATGGAGTTTATTAAAATGCAGATTCTGGGGCCCCTGGGTGGCTCAGTTCTTTGAACATCCAACTAACTCTTGGTTTCTGCTCAGGTCATGATCTCACAGTTCATGGGTTCGAGCCGTATGTCAGGGTTTGAGCTGACAGTATAGAGTCTGCTTAGGATTCTCTCTCTCTCTCTCTCTCTCTCTCTCTCTCTCTCTCTCTCTCTCTCTCTGTTTTTCCCCTACTCAAGAGCACTCTCTATCTGTCTTCTCTCTATCCCCAAAATAAATAAACATAAAAAACAATAGAATGCAGATTCTGATTTAGTATGTCTGGGGCAGGGCCTAAGGTCCTGCATTTTCAACCTAGCTCCTGGAAGTTACCAATACTGGTGAGTGGGGTGGGGTGGGAGTCGGGACACCCTAGGCAGTAGGAGCCTTTAGATATTAATTCCGAACACCAATTGATTCTCCACAGTGATTTCAATGCCCGTCATTAAGCCAGGGCTCAACACTTAAGTGTCAGACATTTTAAAATATAAACCTTGAAAATCCTATTAAATTTAGGTGAAAATCTAAAATCATTCCAGTGTGACAGGGACCTTAGCCTACTTCTCTGAACTGGCTCACCCTGCTCCAGGGCACAGGATGTCACACCTGTCCTCCCTTCAAGACCTTCATGCCCACCTTGCCTTCTGCCTGGACTACTTCCCCCTCCGTATCCTCATAACATTTTCCCTTTTCAGCTCAACTATCACTTTCCTAGCTCTTCTGGACCTCTCGTTCTGGAGAAGCCACCATCCCTTCATTCTTCTAGTTCCTAACTCTCTCCTCCACGAATCACTATTTAAGATTGGCCCTGCCTATTTGTTTGCATATTGGTTTTCTGTCCACCTCCACAAGGATATTAGCCACGAAGGAAAAGATGCTGTTTGTCCAGGCTGCTGCTACACCCCCAGCTTCTAGAAGAACCGAATGCGGAATGGAATAGACACACATGCAAAATTAAAATGAGTGGTAGGAGTCTGTCAGGTATATAGATGGAAAAGGACTTAAATTTCAGTAAATACAAGTTATTACTTAAGAGATCATAAGGATCTGGGTTTCTCTAGTGTTGGTGATAAGTATGTAGGTGTGGTTGAACCAGTGGGGTCATCTATTCAGCATAGGCAGCCTGACATTGGAACTTCTCATCCAGGTTTTTAGAAAACATGGATTTGAGAGAGAGTGCATGCACAGGCACCTGTGTGCCAGTGGGGGAGGGGCAGAGAGAGAGGGAGAGAGAGAATCCCAAGCAGGCTCCACATGGCACAGAACCCAACGCGGGGCTCCAGTTCACAAAGTGTGAGATCATGACCTGAACCGAAGTTGGTCATGTAACCAACTGAACCACCCAGGTGCCCCCAAGCTTTTTTTTTTTTAAAGATTTCCTCTTCCATACTGACTCCTCCTCCTCCACCCCCTCCCCTTCCTCTTCCTTCTCCTTTTTTTTTTGTTTGTTTATTCATTTTATTTCTAAGTATGCTCTGTGCCCAAAGTGGGGCTTGAGCTCACATCTTGAAAGCAAGAGATGTGTGCTCTACCAACTGAGCCAGCCAGGTGCCCTAAGGAAAATCTTACTGAGTTCGTACACATTGGAGAAATTGAAATCCACATTTACATTAGTACGAACATTGCCCAGTTCATTAAAAGAGAGACTACCTATGGGGAGCCTGAGTGGCTCAGTTGGCTAAGCATCTGACTTGGGCTCAGGTAATGATCTCACCATCTGTGAGTTTGAGCCCCGCATCAGGCTCTGTGCTGACAGCTCAGAGCCTGGAGTCCTCTGCTTTGGATTCAGCCTCTCTCTCTCTCTCTTTGCCTCTTCTCCACTTGTGCTCTGTCTCTCTCTCTCTCTCTTTCTCTATCTCTCTTTCAAAAAGAAATAAACATTAAAAAAAGAGAGAGAGAGAGACCTCATTCATAAACTGAAACAAGATGCTTTGGCTAGGGCATTTGTCTTTGTGAAAACTGATCCTTGGGAGTGATTGCTGAGCCTGGATTCTGGGTGAAAAACTTTGGCGTTTAGACCAATTGAATACTTGGAAAGTCACTCTGGCAGATTACAGGTAATAAGCACCAAGACATATCTGTGATTAAATTGTAAGGTGCAAATTCTTCAATGGATTTTATGTTTTAATTTCTTGCCAAATTCTCTCAATCATACTTAATTGAGTGAGTACTCAATTATACTTAACTGTACTTGAGTTTGTGTTCTCAATACTGTGCTTTCTTGGATTGTCATTACGTATTTTTATATTTAAATTGCAAGTAGCAACAGATGATATATTGTAATAGGATTCAGTCTTAGTTAAGATTCAAAAGATCTCCTTTTTATTTCTCCATTCCCCCCCCTTTTATTTCTGACCTTTGTTAAAATGATTAAAAGAAGACAATTTAGGTAATGTAAACAAACATTATTTAATACTTCATACATTGCTACTCTCTGTTTCCAAGAGTCTAGAGAACTGTAAAATGGTCGAAGGCAGGAAGATTTTATAGGATAAAGAATATAAGGAACAAGGAAGTAAGTGGAGAGCCCAGCATTGACTCAGTGTTTGGGAATGGGCTGACTGGATTTACTGTTTTTCTGGTTGAGAGGAGCATTTACTGAGACATGAGTATTATCTACGTTTCAGTTCATTGAAATGGCACCTCAGGCAGGAGCAGCTCCATGTGGGATCTAGAAATTTATTTCAACACCTTAATCCCCAGTTCCTTCTCAAAGACCACCATTGTTGTCACTTTCTTGTGTATGTATCCTTCCAAAAATGTTCAGGGCATCATCTGTGCTTCTGTGTTAATCTGCAAAATGGGATAATAATAGTACCTGTTCATTTCATAATGAATTAACGTATGTAAAGGCACTTAGAACAGTGCTGGGGCATCTGGGTGGCTCAGTCAATTAAGCATCTGACTTTGGCTCAGGTCATGGTCTCATGGGTTCCTGAGTTGAGTCCCACATCGGGGAGCACAAGCCCCACATTGGGTGAGCAAAAGCCCTGCTTTGGGTAAAGACATGAGCCCCACCTTAGGTGAACCCCACTTCTTATTCTCTCCCTCCCCCCGCACCCTTGTATCTCTCTCTGCCCCTCACTCACTTGCCCCCCCAAAAAACAAACACAACAACAATAACAAAAACAGTGCTGGATATATACCATGAATATTTTAATGTTTAAAAGCAATTATGCGTTTATAGTATGAAGATTATATATTGGTGCTATTTCAAGTAGAAGTATGTGGCCACATGCACAATATTAAAATTTGTAGTAGCCACATTAATTTTTTTAATGGTTATTTATTTTTGAGATAGAGAGATAACAGAGTGCGAACAAGGGAGGGACAGAGAAAGAGGGAGACACAGAATCTGAAACAGACTCTAGGCTCTGAGCTGTCAGCACAGAACCCAATGTGGGGCTTGAACCCATGAACCATGAGATCATGACCTGGGCCAAAGTTGTACGCTTAACCCACTGAACCACCCAGGCGCCCCTGTAGTAGCCACATTAACAACATAAACGGATGGAAAAGTTTTAGTAATATTTTTATTTACCTCGATATATCCCCCCAAACATCATTTCAGCATGTAATCATTGTAAATATATATATTTTAAAGTAGGCCCAATGCTCAGCCCAGAGCCTAACATGACACTTGAACTTATGACCCTGAGTCAAGACCTGAGTTGAGATCAAGAGCTGGATGATTAACCAACAGAGCCACACAAGTTTCCCCTATTTTTTAAAATATAAACATATATATATTTTAATGTTTAATAACTTATTTTAAGAGAGGGAGAGTGAGAAAGAGTGCATGCTTGGGGAAGAGGCATAGATAGATTGGGAGACAGAAACAAAGCAGAATCCTAAGAGCAGGAAGCGATAAAAGAGAGATTGGGAGACAGAATCCCAAGTAGGCTCTGTCAGCACGGAGCCTGGAAGCAGGGCTCAATCTCATGATCCTGAGATCATGACCTGAGCTGACATCAAGAGCTGACCACTTAACTGACCGAGACACATATTTTAATGTGATATTTTATAGTTTGTTTTTTGTTATTTGCAATTAGGTGTGCATTTACTGCTTCCAGAACACCCCACCTGGGATGAGTTCCAATTAAAGTAGTCTCTAGCTACATGTGGCTTGTAGCTAATGTATGGACAGATCGGATCTACATATCAATGTATAAAATTGTCACATTTTTTTACTCAGTTCAAATAATACCATTTTTTGTTTATCTGAGTATTATAAAATATTAATATTTGGAATGAATTTGGAGAGAAACAAATATTGTGTTTAAATATCCTATTTAAAATAACGTGGTTTTAGCCATTCAAATGCCCACAGCAAAAATTAATTTCTAAACTTCTTAATATAATGTAAAGAACAAGGGTTTCTCATTGTTCTTGGAGGGAAGACTATATTCCTCACTGTGGCTCATGGCAGGAACTGGTCTACCTTGCGTCTGTCTTGCCTGCTGCCACCTGCTGGTTACGCACCAGCCTGTGCACAGGGCTGCCTTAGAGTTCTTCCTAGGGGGACCTCTGTCCTTGAGCCATCTCAGCTCTGCCATGATTACTTCCTTCCCAGCCTGCACGCACACGTCCCCCTTGCCTAGTGAGTAAGGTTTAGATCTTTCTCTCTCTCCCTCTCTCTGTTAATGTTTGTTTATTTTTGAGAGACAGAGTGTGAGTGGGGAAGGGGCAGAGAGAGGGAGACACAGAATCTGAAGCAGGATTGAAGTTCTGAGCTTTTAGCACAGAGCCCAATGCAGGGCTTGAACTCACAGACCATGAGATCGTGACGTGAGCCAAAGTCAGACGCTCAACCAACTGAGCCACCCAGATGCCCCCCCCCACCTTTTTTTAAAATTCTTAAATTTATTTTGAGAGATAAAGGGGGAGAGCACAAGTGGGGGGGGTGCAGAGAGAGAGGGAGAAAGACAATCCCCAAGCAGGCTCTGCACCCTCCACACAGATCCATTCATGGGGCTTGAACTCACAATGCTGAGATGATGACCTGAGCAGAAATCAAGATTCGGATGCTTAATTGGCTGATCACCCAGGCTTCCCTGTATGAGTCTCTATAAGGAGAGAAAAACATATCTTTTTGTGTCTAAATATTGATGTAAATTATTTTATTAACAATATAAAATAGCACCAACATAAAATTGTAGCTTATGTTGACGGTTTAGAGACAGCATCACATACAAAATGAAAACATTAACTCAAAGGAAAGGAATTATGTGGTTACTAAAAATGTACAAAAGGGTATTTAAGAAAAGTAATTAATTCTCCCCTCTACCTATTATTTCAGCCTCAGAGTACCCCTTTCCAAAGGGAAGCTATATATAACACACATACACATATATAAGTTATTCGTTCATTGTTTACTTTTATACAGATTTGAGGGGTTCTTCAAATATCAATTTAAATTATTGACTAGTTGGATAGATGACATTTTGTTGCAATCACGATTGCACAGCTGCACCTGACTTCATAGCCCAGCTTCTCTTGAGTGTCTGGTGTGATGTCACTTCACCTACTCCTGCCGTCTCTGTGAACTACCATGAAACCTTCATTCTTACAGGGTTCACGGTGAATATTTTATCTTCACGTGGCAAAAATGCAATGTATACATATTAGGTCAGTCTATTCTTTTCACATTAGCCTGAGACAATTAGAGTTGTGGTACTTATGGCCAACTCAACACACACACATGTTCGACATGGGTGGCTCAGCCAGTGAAGCATCTAACTCTTGATTTTGGCTCAGGTCACGATCCTAGGGTTGTGGGATTGGAAAACACAAGATCACTTGTTCTGTTTATACCCTATTCAGGGCTCAGCTCCAGTGAGATTTATGTGGCAATACTCAACCCCTAAAACCAAGTCAGGTCCTCCAGTTCTATGTCTTTAAAGCACTAGGTTCTCCTTTAATACAATCAGAGTTAAGCAATTAAATATATGGTCTCATGTTTAATGCTGTCTTACTCCTAACAGTGTAAACCCTGGCACAGGTGCCATGTCTGGGGTCTCCACCACTATGTCTGCAGTGTCTAACACAATGCTTTTCACATAAAAGGCATTTAACAAACATTATTTGAGTAAGTAAAGCAGTTATAAGAGACTATTTTGACTGTGTAAACTTGACCACAGGTTATTTAATCTCTTTGGGTCTCAATTTCTGAATTTCATAAAATGAGGCAAGTAGAATAGATCTGAGGTTCCTAAACTGGCATCACCTGGAAAGCTTCTAAATAGGACATATTGTGGAGTTCTACCTGTAGACACTGAGTTTCTAGGCAAAGTCTAGGAAATTTATTTATTCATATTTTGTAAAGCTTATTTATTTACTTTTGAGAGAGAGAGAGAGAGCGAGAGCGCACAAGGGGAGGAGGAGCAGAGAGCGAGGGAGAGAGAGAATCCCAAGCAGGATTCATGCGTGGATCCCAACAAGAGGCTTGATCCCACGAACTGTGAAATCATGACCTGAGCTGAAATCAAGAGTTAGACAATTAATTGACTGAGCCACCCAGCATCCCCAGGAAATCTTATTTAAAACATTTTTTTAACGTTTATTCTTGAGAGAGAGAGAGAGAGAGAGAGACAGAGAGAGAGAGAGAGAGAGAGAGAGAGAGAGAACGAGTATGAGGAGGGGAGGGGCAGAGAGAGAGGGAGACACAGAATCCAAAGCAGGCTCCAGGCTCCGAGGTGTCAGCACAGAGCCTGATGCAGGGCTCAAGCTCTCTGATTGCAAGATCTTGACCCGAGCGAAAGTCAGATGCTCAACAAACTGAGCGCCACCTAAGCGCCTCCTAGAAAATCTATTTTAAAAGCCACTTCAGCTGACAGTGTGCAGCCAGATTTCGAAATTGAATCAGTTCTAATATCCTATGGTTCTTTATATATATTGGTCCTTGACTTGAATTTAGCATATAGTGATTGAGGACCCAATATATGCTAAATATGACTACACTGAGACTAGTGACATGAGTATTTAGATTTCTCAAGGCATTGCTAGCTGAGAGACACATTAGTGATCTGAGTTTTGAACACAATGTTAGCACAGGATGCTGCAACATGCGCACAAAGTGCATTCATTTCAGTCTGAGGTTTAGGGAAAAACTGCAAGAGGGGATGAAACTTGAGTCAGTCATTGAAGGTTCAGTAGAAATTGACCAAGGCAGGTAGGCATATGAACAGAAAGGACAGAATGTGCAATAGTCCAGGGGCATGAGAAAACCTAGTTCACGAGAATCCTATAAATGATTCCTAAAGTTGGAGCACAGCCAGAGACAGTTAAGTTCAAAGTCTCTGGAGAAGAGGCTGTTGTTACAACTCCTTGGCTGTGAGCAAGGATTTTTGAACCAGAAAGGTTGGTTTAAAACCTGGTTTTGTCACTCTCTCTCTCTGTGACTCAAGAAAATTAACTAACTTGTTCACACCCAATTCTTTATCTGTAAAGTGGGGTCAGTAATACCTGTCTTGTAAGATTACTATAAAGATTAAATGAGGCATGGAAACTAATTTGACAATAAACTACTTAAAAAAATATTAAATGAGGCAAAATGAGGAATATGTATGTACAGTTCTTAACACAGTGCTTGGTAGATTATAACCAAAAAACTTGTCCAGGAAGGCAAGTTTATTACAGCTTTGCTTTTGTTTTTCATTTTTAATAGCTACACAGTACTGATACTGTAGTTAAAATTTTTTGTAATTTAATTTATTTTTTTAATTGTTTGTTTATTTATTTTGAGAGAGGGGGAGGGAGTACATGCATGCAACCAGCAGGAGAGGGTTAGAGACAGAGAGAGGGAGAGAGAGAATCCCAAGAGGCTCCTCATTGTCAGCACAGAGCCTGATGTGGGGCTCAAATTCATGAACCAGGAGGTTATAAGCTGAGCCCAAATAAAAAGTTGGATGCTTAAACGAATGAGCCACACAGGCGCCCAAATATCTTCTTTTTAATGTTTTATTTATTTTTGAGAGAGAGAGAGAAAGAGAGTGAGTGTGAGCAAGGGAGGGTTAGAGAGAGAGGGAGACAGGGAGACGCAAAATCCCAAGACAGGCTCCAAGTTGTGAGCTAGCTGTCAGCACAGAGCCCAATGTGGGGCTCGAACTCACAAACTGTGAGATCATGACCTGAGCTGAACCGGACGCTTTAACAGACTGAGCCACCCAGGTGCCCCCAATATCTTCTTTTTAAATACACACACAATAGGGGCACCTGACTCTGGTCATGAACTTGTGTTCATGGGTTTGAGCCCTGTGTGGGACTCTGGGCTGATAGCCTAGAGCCTGTTTTGGATTCTGTGTCTCCCTCTCTCTCTGTTCCCCGACTACTTGCACTCTGTGTCTCTCTCTCTCTCTCTCAAAATAAAGATTTAAAAAATTTTTAAAAAGTACATGTGTAATAATGTTATAAGAAACATATAAATGTGTGTGTATATATGTATATTTATAAAATTTCATGTTTGTAATCAATATCTAATGATTAAGAATTAGGTGCTCTTTATTGTGACATTTTCAAAATCTAACAACCTTTTAAATATTTATATCTCAATGATATAACGGTGTGCTTAATGAATAAATGTATTTGCTTGTATGCTAACTTGAGGGAGTTGCTCTGACAGTAATTTACAAATTGTACAAGGATCACTGAATAAATCTGTATGGGTTGAGTCTCATAACCTCCACCACTAACACATCATTTGGAATATCTATGACTGCCTGGGACAGTGCCTGTGGACACTTATAATTTCTTTCCTTCTTTCTTTTTCTTCTCTCTTCTCTTCTCTTCCTTTTCTTTCCTTTTCCTTTCTTCCTTTCTTTCTCTTTCTCTCTCTCTCTCCCTCTCTCCCTCCCTCAGTACAGTTGACCTGCAATACTATATTAGGTTCAGATTTACAACATTAGTGGGGCGCCTGGGTGGCTCAGTCAGTTAAGTGTCCGGCTTTGGCTCAGGCCATGATCTCACGGTTCTTGGGTTCAAGCCCCGCTTCAGGCTCTGTGCTGACAGCTAGCTCAGAGCCTGGAGCCTGTTTCAGATTCTGTGTCTCCCTCTCTCTCTGACCCTCCCCGGCTTGTGCTATCTCTCTCTGTCTCTCAAAAATAAATAAAAAACAAAAAAATTTACAAAAAGATTTACAACATTAGTGATTTAACATTTATATGAATTATAAAATGCTGGGATAAATATAGTTCTTGTCTGTCATGATACAAAGTTATATAACATTATGTGTTTTAAATACTGTACTTTAAATCTCCATGAAATACTTATTTTAAAACTGGCCATTTGTACCTCTTAATCCCCTTCACCTGTTTTGCCCATCTTTCTACCCCTTCCCGCCCTGGCAACCACCAGTTTGTTTTCTGTATTTATGAGTCTGTTTCTGTCTTGTTTGTTTATTTTGTGTTTTAGATTCCACACGTAAGTGAAATCATATGGCATTTGTCTATGTTTGGGTTTTTCACTTAGTGTAGACCTCTAGGTCCATCCATGCTGTCACCAATGGCAAGATTTCATTCTTTTTATGGCGACTAATATTATAGTCTGTGTGTGTGTGTGTGTTCTTTATCCATTCATCTATCAATGGACACTTAGGTTGCTTTCATATCTCAGCTACTGTAAGTAATGCTACAATGAACAAAGGGTGCATTTATCTTTTGGATTAGTGTTTTTGTTTTCTTTGGATAAATACCCGGAAGTGGAATTTCTGGAAATATCATATGATAGTCTCATTTTTAATTTTTTGGGACAACTCCATATAGTTTTCCACAGTGGTGGCATCAATTTATATCCCTACCAAGAGTGCATGAGTGGTCCCTTTTCTGCACATCCTTACCACCACTTATTGTCTTTTTGATATTACCCATTCTGACTAGGGTGACGTGATACCTCAGTGTGTTTTTGATCTGCATTTCTCTGATGATTAGTGATGTTGAACATCTCTTCATGTGCTTGTTGGCCATCTGTATGACTTCTTTTTAAAAAAAATTTTTTTTATGTTTTATTTATTTTTGATACAGAGAGAGACAGAGCATAAGAGGGGGAGGGACAGAGAGAGAAGGAGACAGAACCGGAAGGAGGCTCCAGGCTCTGAGCTGTCAGCACAGCTAATGCACAGAGCCTGACGCGGGGCTCGAACCCACGAACGTGAGATCTGACCTGAGCCGAAGTCGGAGGCTTAACCGACTGAGCCACCCGGGCGCCCCTGTATGTCTTCTTTATTTTTATTTTTATTAAAAAAATTTTTTAATGTTTTTTATTTATTTTTTTGAGAGACAGAGAGAGACAGCGTGAGCAGGGGAGGATCAGAGAGAGAGGGAGACACAGAATCTGAAGACAGGCTCCAGGCTCTAAGCTAGCTGTCAGCACAGAGCCTGATGCGGAGCTCAAACCCATGAACCGTGAGATCATGACCTGAGCCGAAGCCGGACGCTCAACCGACTGAGCCACCCAGGCACCCCTGTATGTATTCTTTAAAGAAATATCTGTTTATGTTTTCTGCCCACTTTTTAATTGAATTGTTTGGTTTTCTGGGGTTGAATTGTAAACGTTCTTTATATATATTTGGTTATTAATGGTGGGCATATGTCATTTGCAAATATCTTCTTCCATTAAGTAGGTTGCCTTTTGAGGCACCTGGGTGGCTCAGCCAGTTAAGTCTCTGATATTGGCTCAGGTCATGATCCCACAGTTCACGAACTGGAGCCCCTCATCAGGCTCTGAGCTGTCAGCGCAGAGCCTGGAGCTTGCTTTGGATTCTGCTCCTCCCCCCATCACACTCTGTCTTTCCCTGTCTCAAAAACAAATAGACATTAAAAATATTTTTTAAAAAGTAGGTTGCCTTCTTATTTTGTTGTTGATGGTTTTCTTTGCTGTGCAAAAGCATTTTAGTTTGATATAGTCCCAAATGTTAATTTTTGCTTTTTTTGCCCTCATCTGAGAAGAGAGACTCAAAACAATATTGCTAAGACAATGTCCAAGAGTTTACTGACTCTTTTCTTTTAGGGAGTTTTATGGTTTTGGGTCTTACATTTAGGTCTTTAATCCATTTTGGGTTTATTTTTGTATATGGGGGAAGAAGGAGACAATCTGCAATTTTATTGAATTATGGTCCATGAAGTAGAACCCTGAGAATGGTCTAAGTGTGATGGGACATAACCGTTTCCTTAGATACCTGGACTACAACGTTTATCTAGGACTTATTCATAGCTATTCTGCTTGTTATACTAACTGTACATCTTGAGATACACTTGGATTTCAAACTAACATTGTTATGTTTTAATTGTTTTTCTATTTTAAATGACCCACAGTTTTATAAGTCATAGATACTTTTACTTTATTGTAGTTCCTTTCCTTCTCTATGATTAATGATTATTATACTACCTGGTAGTTTTAGATGAGGTGATTATTTTTATAAACTTGAGAGTGGGGAAGCTCTTTGCTTCATCGTATTAAAGTCAGAAGCCATAAAACAGATTTGATCACATAGAAGTAAATAAGCACTCTATGAAAAAGCACATCATAACATAAATAGGTACACGATACATTTGCAGAAATTTGTACAATATATGATGGTAAAAAAAACCGTGGGGTGCTTTGCTGGATCAGTTGGTAGAGTGTGTGACTCTTGATCTCAGGGTTGTGAGTTCAAGCCCCACATTGGGCAGGGATCCTACTTTGAAAAAATTATTTACTTTATAATATTTTAATTTTTGAAAGCTTTAAAAATTATTTATTTATTTTGAGAACGATAGAGACAGTAAAAGCAGGGAAGGGGCAGAGAGAAAGGGAGGTAAAGAATCCTGAGCAGGCTCCACACTGTCAGCACAGAGCCTGATGTAGGGCTCAATCCTAGGAACCCTGAGATTATGACCTGAGCTGAAACCAAGAGTTGGATGCTTAACTGACCAAGCCACTAAGCCACCAAGGTACCTCGCTTTAATATTTTATATTATTAAGTTTTTAAAAGGTTTATTTATTTATTTATTTGTTTGTTTTTGAGATAGACATAGCACAGGCAGGGGAGGGACAGAAAGAAAGGGAGACACAGAATCTGAATGAAGCAGGCTCCACACTCTGAGCTGTCAGCACAGAGACCCACATGAGGCTTGAACTCATGAACCCTGAGATCATGACCTGGGCTGAAGTGGAACTCAACTCACTGAGCCACCCAGATGCTCCACCCTCCTCCTTAATATTTTAAAAAGTCATACAAATCCTTTGGAAAAGGTGAAGCCCCTTCCCAGAAAAATGGACAAAAGATTCAACAAGCAGTTTACAAGAGAAATTATACAGGTGCCAATAAGGTACTTTTTAAATGCTTGCCCTCATTTATAAGTAAAAAAGTGCAAATTACAAGTTTAAAAAAATTGGGTTTCAGAATGATCAAATGAGAGAAAGTCTTAAAATCAAGCAAGTATACATGATATTTAAATGACATTTCTGATTACTTTGTTAGAGAGGAGGAAAGAGGGCAGATTGTTATATGATGAAATCACAGATTTTCCATTTAGTATGGTTATTGTTTTCCAATGCCACATTTTAATTTTTTTAGTCATCTCTTAGTGGAAGAGGGCATTGGTTGCATTACTTTTCTTTTGTCTGTAACAGTTTAAAAGACTTCAATTTCCTTCAAGTTTTAAACTTTTTTTTGAAGAACATTAAAATTCAGTTTTTCACTACCAGATTTCTTTTCATTTTTTTTTTCTTTTTTTAGTTGAAGTGAATTATAGAGGAAGAGAAGAACTCACTTATTAAACCAATGATGTCTTTATTGTACAGGTCCCTCTTCTCTTACCCAAACTTTTGCGGCCAGATGTTTCAGAAATTAGAAATTATCTGATTCCAGGGCTACCTAGGTGGCTTAGTTGGTTAAGTGTTCCAAATCTTGATTTTGGCTCAGGTCATGATCTCATGGTTTGTGGATTTGAGCCCTGTGTCTGGCTCTGCACTGACAGTGTGGAGCCTGTTTGGGATCCTTTCTCTACCCCTCTCCTGCTCGCATGTGTGTTCTCTCACTCTCTCTCTATTAAAAATAAACTTAAAAGAAAAAATTTTATGTTATTACATATATATACATATATATATAAAATATGACTTCAGATAATATAATACATATGCCATAGTACATGAGAATCCGAGGTCTTGGATGGTACAATTTATCCAAGCACATTAGCATTTTATGAGCAAAATCTACTTATGCATTATATTTACGTACAAAATTTTATTTACATAATACAGATTCAGTGCAGGTGTAGTTACTGCCAAGAGTTTGTGTCAAACTTACAAAATATATTGCACTGCAGACACAGGATTATATGCATATATATAAATATAATGTAAATATTTGTAGTATACACATACACATACACATTCCTATATGCAGTTCTTATACTCATCCAAAGATGTTAGAGTT
This sequence comes from Suricata suricatta, assembly GCF_006229205.1. Classification (NCBI taxonomy): domain Eukaryota; kingdom Metazoa; phylum Chordata; class Mammalia; order Carnivora; family Herpestidae; genus Suricata; species Suricata suricatta. The sequence continues at coordinate 56,328,198 of NC_043704.1, forward strand.
AGTAGGTTCATTACTGAATAAACAATTGGATTTAATGTCCACCTTTATTTAGGTATTTTGCTTGGCTGTGTTAAGGGCACTAGTTTTCCCTGTCAAGATGCCGTGTGGTAACCTCTGTAATTTGAAAAAATAATTGTGTTTTCTTTTTCTTAGCAGTTCTACGATGTCAGTAGGGAATGGAAACAACCATTAAGAACTTTCCAAAAGCATAGACTTTACAAATAAACAGTCAAATTTGAATCCCAGCTCCACCATTAGTTGGCACAATAATGAAATGTCAGGAAGAGTGAATGCATATCAATCTTGGATTCAAATAGATTGCAAATTATTAGAGGTTGGTTAGTAGTTCACATGGGGAGCGAGAAAGGAGTAGTGACTGTGGGCATAGGGAGGCTGCTAGATGCAGATACTTTATTTCTTGATTTTGATGGTTATTGCATGATTGTGTTCTCTTTATGATTATTGATCAGGTTATACTATTATGATGATTGCATCTTTCTGTATGTACTCCTTCTGTAGGAAATATTTAAATGTTTATTATTAAAGGGACCCTGGGTGGCTCAATCGATTAGGCCTCCAACTCTTGATTCCGGCTCAGGCTGTGATCTCCTGGTGGGATTGAGCTCTGCATTGGGCTTCATGCCAACAGTGAGGAGCCTGCTTGGGATTCTCTCCTCCTGTCTCTGCTCCTCCCCTGCACTTATGTGTGCATACTCTCTTTTCTCCCTCTCTCAAAATAAATAAATAAATACTTAATAAAAGTTTGTTAGTAAAAATAAAAATAAAAATACATCCTAAAAAGTAGTGACGGGGCGCCTGGGTGGCTCAGTCAGTTAAGCCTCTGACTTCCACTCAGGTCATGATCTCACGTTAATGGGTTGGAGCCCGGGCCGGGCTCTGTGCTGACAGCTCAGAGCCTGGATGGAGCCTGCTTCCGATTCTGTGCCTCCCCCTCTCTCTGCTCCTCCCCGCTCATGCTCTGAATCTCTCTGTATCAAAAATAAATAAAACATAAAAAAATTTTATAAAAAGTAGTGACAGATTAACTTCCTTTAATCCTCAGGTTCAATGTAGAAAATATTTAATAAAACTCACTTATAAAATAAAAAATATTTAACAACTTTTTTTTAGTGTTTTATTTATTTTTGAGACAGAAAGAGACACAGCATGAGAGGAGGAGGGGCAGAGAGAGAGGGAGACACCGAATGGGAAGCAGACTCCAGTCTCTGAGCTGTCAGCACACAGCCCGGCCTGGGCTCGAACCCATTAATGTGAGATCATGACCTGAGTGGAAGTCGGAGGCTTAACTGACTGAGCCACCCAGGCACCCCAGAATTAAAAATATTTAATAATATCACAGGTGTTATTAAAAAATGAGATCTAAAAGATAAGAGGTTTAGTGATCATTAATAAGATGATATATATCTAGGCATTAGGAAGTGCTGTTTAGAGGTCAATATGCAGATGGAATCAAACATTCCTTGATTAGGAGATTTTTCCTGGTACTTCTGGAGTTTTCAGAGCTGGGAGGGAATATTTGTAATGAAATAATAAAAACTGCTCTGTAAGGGGTTTAATATTTTTATTACATATATTTAAAATCAGGCAAAACTTTGTAAGCATCATTTCTTTTTTCAGTCTCAAGACTAGTGTTTTGTGAAACACAGTTTGAAAAATGTTTATTTAAATCTTAATCTTGGGGTACCTGGATGGCTCAGTCAGTTAAGTATCCAACTTTTGATTTCAGCTCAGGTCATGATCTCACAGATCATGGAATTGAGCCCTGTGGCTGGCTGTGCACTAACAGTGAGGAGCCTGCTTGGGACTCTCTCTGTCCCTCTATCTCTCTGCCCCTCCTCTGCTTGTACACTCTCTTGGGCACTCTGTCTCTCAAAATAAATAAATAGACATTAAAAATGGGGACCCCCTCTGGGTCCTTAACCTAGCCTGCTGGCATCACTATGGAGTCAGGTGAGGCACTTGTTGGCCTGCATTAAAGTTGACTTCACTTATGCTGTTGCTTAATCCTGCTTGATCCCCCCTTTTTTTCTGCAGCTGTTGGTCCCTAGAGCATCCGTAATAAGCTCCCAATCCACTAACTGCCATCTCAGAGTCTGCTTCCTGGAGAACCCAGCCTGCAACCATATGGTAGTGAGGCTGAGAGAGGAATCAAGGACAACTTTGAGATGGTTTACCTTGACTCGTGGAGGATGATGCCATTCACAGATGAGGGGCCCCCAAAGGGGAAGAGCAGATTGGGGAGGGAAAATACAATGAGAAGTTACTGAGTTTAAAATTTTAGTTTTGTACTTTTTTTTTTGAGAGCAAGAGGGAGCACGCGGGCCACATAGTCATGTGCGTGAGAGGGGGAGGGGCAGCGGGAGAGGGAGAGAATCTTAAAGCAGACTTCACACCCAGCATGGAGCCTGATGCAGGGCTCGATTTTAAGACTATGGAATAATAATCTGAGCTGAAATCAAAATCCAGTGCTTAACTGACTGAGCCACCCAGGCAGCTCTCAGTTTTGTACTTTTAATTTTACTGTCACTTAGGGCCATCCAGGAGGAAATGAACACTTGTGCGGTATTAATTCAGATATCTGCAGAGAGATTTGGGTTGGGGTCATGCTCCGATTCCATGGAGTGAATGCTGTTGTCCAAGAACAGTAGAGGGCTAAGAAGAGAAAACCATTATCTAAGAGTTCAGTAAAAAGATTCAGGGAAAGGATGGATAAAGAACAAATGGGGAGAAATACAGAGAACCAGAAGAGAATGGATGTGAGTGAAAGTATAATAGAACTGAGTTGAAATGTACGGTATTTGGAGATAAGAAAGGGTAAGCCAGTGACTCAAGGCCATTTCATCCTGAATGTGGCTATGAAGGAAAGATAAGAGACTGGAACAGGTGGTAGGAATGCGCAATCAAAGAAAATAATTTTTTTGATGTTTTTGATTTTAAAGCTAGAAGACAGTTGAGAATGTTTATTTTGCTAAAGAAAACAAAAATGCACACCTTTCTTAGAAGAGGCGTGACTAAGTCTAGGATGACTGGTACAAAGTGAAGTGGTGGCTCTTCTGTTAGTCTTTGAATTCAGCCCTCACTTGTCTCTCCCCACCCCCGGCCCCTGAAAATACTGGTATTTAATTGTAGCTTTGCTATTATAGAAATTTCCTGGAAATCCTTAAAAAAGTATGCTTTTATTTTTATTTCCTTAATAATTAAAAAAATTTTTTTAATGTTTGATTTATTTTTGAGACAGAGAGAGAGACAGAGCATGAGGGGGTAGGGGCAGAGAGAGAGGGAGACACAGAATCGGAAGCAGGCCCCAGGCCCTAAGCTGCCAGCACAGAGCCTGATGTGGGACTCGAACCCACAAGCTGTGAGATCATGACCTGAGTGGAAGTCGGCCGCTTAACCAACTGAGCCACCCAGGTGCCCTGGGTGCTGCTTTTGAATTAGGGGAATCATGAGCCCAGTCTCCCCAGTTCATCCTGCTGACTTTCACAGAGTGGCAAATCACCAGAAGGTATCCTTCCCAAACTGCCTTAGAAATGGGATTGGTATTGGTGAATTTCCAGAAGAGCAGAGGAAGGCCAAAAGGAGGAGGAAAAGGGAGCATGTTTAATGCTATGCCTGGATGTTCAGGTCTAGATCCAGGGCAATGGATCTCTGTTGGTCATTTCTTTTCTTTTTTCTTTAATTTTTTTTTTAATGTTTATTTTTGAGGGAGAGAGAGAGACAGAGTGTGAGCAAGGGAGGGGCAGAGAGACAGGGAGACATAGAATCTGAAGCAGGCTCCAGGCTCTGAGCTGTCAGCACACAGCCCAACGTGGGGCTCGAATCCACAAACTGGGAGATCATGACCTGAGCTGAAGTTGGATGCTCAACTGACTGAGCCACCCAGGTGCCCCATGGTCATCTCATGATGTTAGGTACCATGGCCAAACCTTGCTGAAAGACCAGGTGATAACAAGGGCACCCTCTTTCTTTATGTCTTCAAAAATTATTTCATTTGCCTTCATTTATTTCATTTGATCTGACCCACCCCTCTATAATTGTTTCAACAAGTATTTATTGAGTACTATCGTGATTGTTCAGGCACACCAGGTGCTGAAGACATGATAATAAACAATACAGATGAAATCCATGCCATTATGGAGCATGTATTCTAGTGTGGTGAGACCAAAAATAAGCAAAATAAGGTCATGTTTATAGTATATTACAGCTGGTATATGTTGTGAAGAAAAACACAGTAGGGAAATAGGATCAGAGAGGGTGGACAGAATTGCTATCAGGTTACCTGCCTCTATATAGTTCTGTCTGCTACAAGGATGTTTGGTGAGGTATAAATAAAGACTAAAATCCAGCCAATCTGCTAGGGATAAAAGTGCCTTTTCCTAGCTAGTTGTGCAGTTTTAGGAGGCTGCAGGTGGTAACCAAACTATCTGTCTTTAAGTGGGAACACTCCTTGAAAGGTGCTTCTGGGACATTTTGGTTCTTGAGGTTTTTTTAAAAATTTTTTTTAAATGTTTTATTTATTTTTGATACAGAGAGAGACCGAGCATGACAGGGGGAAGGGCAGAGAGAGAAGGAGACACAGAACCGGAAGCAGGCTCCAGGCTCTGAGCTAGCTGTCAGCACAGAGCCCAACATGGGGCTCGAACCCACAAATGTGAGATCTGACCCGAGCTGAAGTTGGAGGCCCAACCAACTGAGCCACCCAGGTACCCCAAGTTCTTGAGTTTTTGAACCTTTTGGATATAAACCTTTACTTAAGTTTTACAAACCCTATACTAGAACTCTAAACCCTTTTTGCTCATGAAAAAGTCAGGTACTATAGAAATAATATCTTTATTTTTTATTTATTTATTTTTTATTTGCGAGAGTGCATGAAGGAGGGGCAGCAGGAAAGGGATAGAGGGAGAGAGAGAATCCTAAGCAGTCTCCATGTTTAGCACAGAACTCCATGTGGGGCTTGATCCCATGACCCTGGAATCACGACCTGAGCTGAAATCAAGAGTTGGACACTCAATGGACTAAATTATCCAGGTGCCCCTAGAATGAAAGTCTTCTTTGGGTCCACAACATTGCATCATGTGTATTCATCTTACCTACATGGCCTGTAGGCTGTCATAGAAGTATGTGTGTGTTTGATGAGATTTCCTCTTCACAGAGTCGGGTCAAGAATTCCCGTTCTTGGCGTTGTTGATATTTTTGCACTGATTATTTGGCAATCCAGTATCTTTTAGGGACTCAAAAGCAAAGCTGAATAGTCTATAATTGAAAGGGTTTTCTCAATTTTTTCATTAAAAAGGAACATAGCATTTACCCTTTTTAAATCCGTACATATGTCCCATCTTCCAGTGTTTCTTAGTAAGAGCTAATGGCTTGGCAGTGTGGGCTAATTTTTGGAGTATTTTAAGTTGGATGCCAATTGGCCCTTCCCATCTAAAGCACATGTCAACATTTTCTCCCCAAGCCAAGTCAGTTTTTACTTGTCTGCCACTCTTGGTACAGAAGGTACATGTTATATGTATTAAATTGCAGTTATTTTTTTTTAAATTTAAGATGAAGTTTTGAAAAATTCTAGTCTACATAGAGACATCAGTTATGGAATATGCCAAAAAAAGGACTTTTTCACTGTCCTTCTTTTATTTTTATTTTAAAAAATTTTTAAAAATGTTTTATTTATTTTTGATACAGAGAGATAGAGCATGAGAGGGGGAGGGGCAGAGAGAGAAGGAGACACAGAACCGGAAGCAGGCTCCATGCTCTGAGCTAGCTGTCTGCACAGAGCCCGACGCGGGGCTCGAACCCACGACCATGAGATCTGACCTGAGCCGAAGCCGGAGACTTAACCGACTGAGCCACCCAGGCGCCCCATCACTGTCCTTCTTTTAATATCATTACTAACATTTTCTTTTTACCTTATGTTTTTCTTGAAATTTGTTATTTTCTTTGGGTCAACTGATTTTGTCCTGTGAGTCTCCATACTTTTCTTTCTTTTTTCCTTTTCTTTTATGGAAGAGAGAGAGAGAGAGAGAGGGAGAGAGAGAGAATGAGTAGGTGAGGGGCAGAGGGAGAGGAAAAGAGAGACAATCTTAAGCGGGTCCACACCCAGCATAGAGCCCAGCACCCAGTTTGACTTGGGATTTGATTTCACAAAGTGAGCTGAAATTAAGAATTATAGAAAAAAACCAATTTAGAGTTGGTAAAGGAAAAGACAGAGAAGAACACTGACCTGTGTGAATGATCATTCTAACACTCGAGGTAGTAAGAAAGTTAAGTGCTAATTAGAATGATTGAGCCTCATTTTCTTTTCCCATTTGTTCCATTTCTCTGCTTCTGTCTCTCCCCACTATTTGGGTGATCATCATCCCCTATGACTCTTTCCTTGAGTTAAAGCCATATAACCAGTGACTGTAAGAATCCTTCCCAGTGAGAGCCCACATTCCTTCTCTTGAGCCTGTGTTCACTGGTCTTTAGATTTGTTTCCCATATATCTTCCATCTCAGTTGCATTGTTAGGTAGGGGATGCAGTTCTTCTCCAGCACAGTCTCAATGTAGGGTAATTGAGCTGGAAACAAAAAGAAGAGGCTGACCATGATGAAAGTATTCCATATTCATTCTGAATTCCTTTAAACCTCAAGCACACGTGCTTACATTCATGACAGTATGAATTTATAAGAAAAGGAGAAAAAAAGGTCTCTTCTTTCCTTGTTAAATGGTATCATATACGACTATGAGAAGCTGAGTATACAAATGGACAATGGCTGAGCCATATATACAAATAGAGCTCTGACTCACAACCTACAGCAACTTGCCCAGGAAATCAACTCCCTTATCCATAATAAATAGCTCAGGAAGCCAGCTTGCTAGAAGTTGTGGGGACCCACTTGGAACTCCCTAGTTGATATGAAGCTATTTTAAGCTAAAGACATTTGAGATACAATAGATTTAGAGAGAGCTTCCTTTATCTACCTAAAAAAACACAACTTCTGGGAAATAAGGCTGTTGATTGGAACCCTAGGAGGTAAGATCTCTGGGTAAATGAGGAGAGTAAAGAGGAAGATGTTGTGGTGATTGAAAGTGAAATGAAGGTGCTTGGTTGAGTGTCTGACTCTTGACTTCAGCTCAGGTCATGATTTCACAGTTTGTGAGTTTGGGCCCTGTATTGGGCTCAGCACTGACAGTATGGAACCTGCTTGTGATTCTCTCTCCCTTTCTCTGTTTCTCCCTCATGTGTGTTGTCTCTCTAGAAATAAATAAACCTAAAAAAAAAAAAAAGAAGTGGACAAAACATCCTGTGCCTTCTGGCCCCCGATACAAAGAAAAAGTGAAAGCACAGTCACCACAATCCCAGCCAGTGGGGCAGCCTCCAATTCAGGAAACACTCATGTTGAGAGGATACACTCCCCCTGTGCTCACTGATATAGCTGCCAAGTTCTGGCGAAAGGCCAGGGAACGCATCCAGGCATGGTCAGTGTGGCTATGGGGTACGGGGGTGATGGCATTTTTCTGTCTAGGCAGCAGGCGTTCATCATACACCCTGCCCTCCTGTAACACCTCCCTTACAGAAGGGATTACTATAGCCTGCAGGGAGGATTGGCCCAATGAGGGGGACCTTCCTGGGCATGTGAAACCCTAGAGATCTGTAGAGAAGGTATAACACATTTATAGGGAGTTGGGAATAAGACAGGCCACTGACACTCCTGTCTTGAAGACCCTGATCTAGACGCATTCACTGAGGGAACAAAAGCCAGGATGCCCACAGTGCCTGGTATGAGATGCTAATATCTATGCTGAGCCCAGTCATGGGACAAGACATTTGTGATGCTGGGAAATCCAGCTATCCTAATCAGCTGTGAAGCTCCCAGTACAAGTAGCCCAGAAGTGAATGTGGTTTACCTTCATTGCTGTCCCCACCTGCCCCCCACCTGGAAAGATAGACCCACAGTCCCTGTGTTGCTCAGCCTATGGAAGGCCTTAAAACCTGAACAATGGTTCAGACCTGCCCATCTGCGTCCACATTCCCAGAATCCTCCTCTGCTCCAGCAGAGGCCACAGGAATAAAATCCTATTTGGGATAGGTTCCTCCCATACTGTGGGTGTAGGATGCAGGGTTGCCTCCAGGTGAGAGCCAATGGAAAGGATCAGAGGCCTCACACTGAGCTCACTGTTCACTGGTGCCCCAGAAAGAAACAAAAGGTGACAGCTCTGGTGGATATTGGAGTCACGTGTACTCTAACACATGGTAACTAACACTCAGAAATTTTCTGGCCACCTCAGCACCATCTATGGGCTGTGGAGGGCAAATAGTTATAGTCAGGAAGGACCCTTTGACAATGCAAATTGGGTCTTCTCCCTGTGAGAATATGAGGTTTTAGCTCTCTAGTACCAGAGAACACATTGGGCATTGATATCCTACAAGGCCAACCTCTGCAAACCTTTGTCATTGAATTCCACCTTTGTGTTAGAGTAATTAAACCAGGGCTGAAGGGAGATGTCACCTGGGAACCAGTAAGTTTACTGCACCCACAAAAAATGTTAACGGTCAGAAAATCTAAATTGCTTAGAGGGGGGTGGATAAGGAAGTTGGAGAAACTACCCAAGTGCACTGTGTGGATATTTTACGCCCTACTCATAGTGTTTTCAACAGCCTGGGATGGCCAGTAAGAAAGCCAGATGGTTCGTGACAGACTGTGGACTACTGAGAATTGAACAATGGGAACGTGAGGGATGAATGATCAGGAAGATGCTCTTGTGAGATCAGAATGTGTGGGAAGAAACTTGGGTTCACCTGCAAGAGCTTGAGGCAGTCATGACTGTCTTCACACCAATAAAACCCCTTGCTTATCCCTCCCAGACACACTGCAAAAGAGGCGGAAGTGTAAGGTCGTTAAGAGTCACTCAGGAGGAGTAGAGTTTTGCACAAGGTCATCAAATGGATGACCTCTGGTTGACCCTTGAGGGCAGCGAGAACTGGATGGAGGCGATCAGAGACTCCTCCCCTAACCCGTCCTGGGAAGGCAAGTTCTGCACGTTCTGTTTCCGTGCCATATTCAGGGACCTGGAAGGGAGGAAGCAATGCGTTGTGGAGACCATCTGGATGGTACATTTGACCCAGTTAAGGCCTCTGTATAAACTCTGAAGTTTCCGCAGGTGGGTGTGGAGATCTACGCTCCTTGCAGCTTCTCCAGAGAAGCCTCGCATGTAAGTTCCCTTGCTTGTTAAAAGTGCCACTTGCCAGCCTGGAAAGGCTGTCTCTTTCTTCAGTCTGCCCTTGCCCTCTGTGTACAGGGCCATTTCAGATTTCTCCCCAGGGAGGCTCCGGAGTTTGCAACCCACCATAACCTGCGCTCTAGCAAAGTCTGAAAGAATAGCGTTTGCGTTTCTCATTTGGTTGATCTGTTATGCCCAGATTTCAATATCGTCCCCCAAAACCAGAGACCGTCAGGGAGACCGAGTCACTCATGCAAAAGCAAAGGGCTTTATTATGGGCTTAGGCTGGCCGGGCCTAAGCTCGGGCTCACAGACTTCACCAGCACAGTGGATCCGTGCTGAGAGCTCCGAACAAGGGCTGAGCAGGGTTTTTATGGGCTTTGGGAAGGGGGGGGTTACAGGAAATTGAGACACAGGTGCAGTGATCCAATCATTATCGCATAACATCATTGGCAGTAACTTTAACCATACACATTGCTTAGAGTGTTCATTACTTTTGGCGGGACCCAATCACAACGTTTAGAGTATTAACCAATTACAGAGTGGACCCAGGACCCTCACGTAGGGTGTAACTAGCATTAAGCAATCAGTGATTATAGCTTCTCTCTCTAGGCCTGCCCTTAGGAGTGTTAAGCATTTTAGCTGGCCACTTCTGATTGGGTGTTGCTAGGGTGGCCCCTGGTTAGGCAATCTGTGCCCTTTTATTGTCTAATGATTCTGAGAAACCGACACCTAGGCCTCCAAGGTCAGAGAGGAAACTTGAAGCCTATCATGGAGTCAGTTTGGTTCAGACCTATGTCCTTTCAGATCTTGGTTTCTTTCCACAGCCATGCATTTCCTTCATGCTATTTAGAAGTCTCTTTGGAGTAACTAGCAAAGTAAAATAAAGATAAATATTTATTGCTATGATACTTTCTATATATTTTCTGTTTAAGTTCTCTTCTGAGGTTTTAAAATTCTCTCTGATGCAGGTGGTATAAAAAATCTTTGAAGCAAATCAATTACTCCTGAAGATGAGGGAGAAATCAATATGAGGTAGCTGCAATACACCCACTATTCTCTAAGTTCTTGAAAAGCCTCACACAGTGCAGATCTTTGCATTTTAATAAAAAAATTTACACACTGATGTTAGTTGTAGAGGAGACAAGAAAATTCAAGTATAAAAAGCCTGGGACTATGAATACAAAATGTTTTGTTCAACAAAAAAGATCTGCAGAAATTTTTTTTATAATTATTTTAATGTTTTTATTTTATTTTTTAGACTGAGAGAGACAGAGCATGAGCAGGGGAGGGACAGAGAGGGAGACACAGAAGTAGAAGCAGGCTCCAGGCTCTGAGCTGTCAGCACAGAGCCTGATTTGGGGCTCGAACCTACAAACGTGAGATCATGACCTGAGCCGGAGTCGGAGGCTTAGCCAACTGATCCACCCAGGTACCCCTGAAGAAATTTCTTTAAAGTTTTAAATTTGAAGCATCTTTCTGTCAATAACACTCCATACCCACCACCACCATCACCAAAAAGGAATGGGAAATGAATGCTCCCGCAGGCTTGCTAAGGCTGGAGCAATGAAAATGTCACTAAAGTGTAGACAGATTAAGGTTTTTGCTATGGGCTACACAATGACATGTGGGAACAGTGAGAGAGCCTTGCCCTCTACTACTCGAAAGTGGGCTGGTGCTTGCGGACAGACGGACGTAGACTATGGAGTGGAAGGGGGAAGAGGAGCTGGAATACATCAGAGTTAATTATATTTGATTTCATAATTAATAGTGTTCAGTGGTAGGAACTAGTTAGAAGTAATTGGTGACCATCCTCTCTGGAAATGCTGTAAAGGAAATTGGTAAATTTCTAAAATTAATTTATTCTTTAATTTACATCCAAGTTAGCATATAGTGCAACAGTGATTTCAGGAGTAGATTCCTTAATGACCCTTACACATTTAGCCTATCTGCCCCTCCCCCTAATCCCTTCAGCAGCCCTCTGTTCTCCATATTTAAGAGTCTCTTATATTTTTCCCTTCCCTGTTTCTATATTATTTTTGCTTCCCTTCCCTTATGTTCATCTGTTTTGTATATTGAAGTCCTAATTTGAGTGAAGTCATATGATATTTGCCTTTCTCTGACTAATTTTGCCTAGCATAATATCTTCTAGTTCCATCCATGTAGTTGCAAGTGGCAAGATTTCCTTCTTTTTGACTGCCAAGTGAATACTCCATTGTATATATATTCCACATCTTCTTTATCCATTCATTCATTGGTGGACATTTGGGCTCTTTCCATACTTCGGCTATTGTTGATTATGCTGCTACAAACATTGGGATACATGTGGCCCTTCAAAACAGCACACCTGTCTCCCTTGGATAAATATCTAGTAGTGCAGTTGCTGGGTTGTAGGGTAGTTATTATTATTTTTTAAAATTTATTTTATAAAATGTTTATTCATTTTTGAGAGACAGAGAGTGACAAGAGAATGAGCAGGGGAGGGCCAGAGAGAGAGGGAGACAGAATATCCAAAGTAGGCTCTGGGCTCTGAGCTGTCAGCACAGAGCCTGATGCAGGACTCAAACCCATGATCCGTGAGATCATGAGTTGAGCTGAAGTTGGATGATTAACTGACTGAACCACCCTGATGCCCCTCTATTTTTAATTCTTTGAGGAACCTCCATACTGTTTTCCAGAGTGGCTGCACCAGTTTGCATTCCCAGGAAACTGATAAGTTTGGTCAACTGCTAATTTTTATGGGGGACCCCAAAATGATCTCTTGAGTCTCTTCTAGTTAAGATCCTTTTTTTTTTAATGTTTAGTTTTGAGAGAGTGGGAGACAGAGTGAGCAGGGAGGGGCAGAGACTGACAGAGAGACAGAGAGAGAGAGAGGAGAATCTGAAGCAGGCTCCAGGCTCTGAGCTGTCAGCACAGAGTCCCATATGGGGCTTAAACCCCTGAACTGTGAGATCATAACCAGAGCTGAAGTCAGACACTTAACTGACTAAGCCACCTAGGCACTGAAGGATTATGATTTACTTTCATTCCTGGATATCTAGTCCTATCTTCTTTGCTATTAGTACTTCTGTGATTTTTTATAACTATAACACATGTAAGTATAGCTAAACATATTAAAAAACATTATTAGTACAGGCTTCATTTGTTTTTATTTACCAGAATACAGCTTTAAATAAAAGGCAAAACTCAACACATAGAGTGGGAAAAGTTGGGGCTTTGAAGCCATAGAGACATAGGGTTGACTTTCACTCTACCTGCATATAATAACTAGTATATGGTTTTAGGGTTGCTTAGCCTTGCATTTCTGTGTGACCAAATTCAGAGCTTCTGTACACCCATTTTTATAATTTTATTTATTTAATTTTTAAGTAAGCTTCATACCCAGTGCAGGTATGGGGTTTGAACTCATGACCCTGAGATCAAGACTTGAACTGAAATCATGAGATGGATGCTTAAGCAACTGAGCCACCCAGGCACCCCTATCATTTCTTAAATTGATCTAAAAATATCTGCTAGGGGCGCCTGGGTGGCTCAGTCGGTTAAGTTTCCGACTTTGGCTCAGGTCAGATCTCGCGTTCGTGGGTTCGAGCCCCGCGTCAGGCTCTGTGCAGACAGCTAGCTCAGAGCCTGGAGCCTACTTCCGTTTCTGTGTCTCCCTCTCTCTCTCTCTCTGCCCCTCCCCCTCTCATGCTCTGTCTCTCTGTATCAAAAATAAATAAAACATTAAAATTAAAAAAAAATTAAAAATCTGCTAAATGTTTTGATGAAAATTGTAAAGCACATTGAATTATTCAAGCAAATAGTAAAAGAGAAACCTAGTTTATTTATCTTTTCCTCTACCTCCATTTTTTGGTCTTAAAAATGCCAGGGTGGGGTGCCTGGGTGGCTCTGTCGGTTAAGTGCCCAACTCTTGATTTTGGCTCAGCCATGATCTCATAGTTCGTGAGATCAGGCCACGTGTTGGGCTCTGTATTGACAGTGCAGAACCTGCTTAGAATCTCTCTCTTTCTCTCTCTCTCTCTCTCTCTCTCTCTCTCTCTCTCTCTCTCTCTCTCTTTCTCTGCCTCTCCTGCACATGCTCTCTCTCTCTCAAAAATACATAAACTTAAAAAAAATGCCAGGCTAACATTCTTTCTTTTTTTTAAAGTTTATTTTTGAGAGAAAGAGAGAGCACGAGCAGGGGAAGGGCAGAGAGAGGAGACACAGAATCTGAAGCAGGCTCCAGGCTCTGAGCTGTCAGCACAGAGCCTGACGTGAGGCTTGAACCCACAAACTGCAAGATCATAACCTGAGCTGAAGTCAGAAGCTCAACTGACTGAGCCACCCAGGTGCCCCTGTGCCAGTTTAATTTTCAAACCAGATCTGACACATTCAAGCTCCTGATACCAGTGGTCTCTGCTAGAATTATGCTCTCATGATCATTTTGCTTTGGGAAGCTAAAAGTTAATTTTTGTGGTTTGGTTCTTTTTTTACTGCTACTTTCTGGTCATTTCTCCTGACTGGCAGGATTCAGAGAGCTGGCAACACCTGCCTATATGCTTCATCTCTCTAAATCACTGGTCAAAATAGAAGCTTGTTCATGGCACTTATTCCAAGAAACACAGTAAAATTGCTCTGCGTTCTATGACTCCTGCCCCTACACACACACACCTGCCCACAGATGCTTCTGCCGTGCTTATAAAAAACTAAGCAGGCTGTGAGTTTACAGCTTTCTTCCAAGGTAAAGCTAATTAAGCAAGAGCAATAGTGAAAGCAGTCTTTTTAATTTTTTTCAGAAGTTATCGCTTAGTTAAAACCATTCCCATTTTCTAGATAAAATGAGTTGAACCTGTTGATCAACATGTGTACTTGCTTTTAAAGGCATGAGAATTACCATTGTAAGCACTTGCTCCATTTCTTTGGTGTTAAAGCACAGCTACTTATCTGCTTTATCACACATGAAGTTGAGTACACTCCAGCTAGCACAGCCACTCTCAGTGAAGGGTTTCAGCTTGAATCATGACTCCCTCAGGTTCAATTCTTTATGTATTAGCAGCTTAGGTGCTTTGTTTGGGGTTTGCAAACGAGTAAATCATTCGGCATCTTTAAAATGTCCAGAATAGTTGAATGAGTGCAACTGCACCAAACTTGCTAATGTAAAATATTACATGTACCCTAAGTAACACCAACAGCTTGTGGAGACTCTAATAGTCCCTCTTTAATTTTGTTGGTGACACCTGGCAACATTTGGAACTATAAATAGAGTAGCCAGGAAGAAGGAAGAAAGCCAAAGGGATTTTTTTGTTTCTGTCTCAGTATGTAGGAGAGAGAAGGTCTTTAAAGAAAGAGGGCAAGAATCACAGGAGGAAAATAATTCTATTGAGAATAGAAAAGTTCATTCAATTGAGATGCGGACAGCCTCAGGGTCTAGTAGCGTACACTGTAGTTAAAACACCCTGAATTCTGGTTGGGTTTGCAGGACTCCTCATAATTGTGGGTAAGGCTGCTTAATCTCCCCAGGATTAAAACCCAATTGGAAAGCCCCAGAACTCTAGACTATAAAACTAGAAGGCAGGACAATTGTTTCCTCTACAAAGTTTTTCTCTTCCCAGTTATCCACTATGAGAGATGGCAGAGGGAACAGAAAAAGAGGCGGTGGTAGAGCAAAAAGGGGAGGGAGAGGGTTCCCGAATGGTCTTGGTTAGGGCTTGGGAAAGGATCTAATTAGTAGTGTCAGCAAAGTAACCTCCAGCCAGAGAATATTCTGGAAACTCTGGCAAATAGACTGTTAAGTTTATTACCAGGTGAATAGAAATTGAATCTCTACCTAACGTGTGTTAACGTGGATTGGCTTTTCTCTTAGGTACTTCTCTTTGAGAAACCCAGGATTATATGGAAGCAGAAAGCATCACTTATGGCACTCTCATAATCTTCTGGCAGGTGTGAGGGTGTAAAGAGCATAGACTGAGAAAGGTTAAGCAGCCAGTGTTCCAACCTCACCCCTGCGTCCCCTAGCTTCACTATCTCAGGCACGTTACTTGCATTTCCTAAGCCTTGGTTTCCAAAATCACCCCCCTCACAATACACCGGGAGGATTAAATGAGATGACCCCTGTCAAAAGCTTGGCAAAATGTGGACACTTCATCACCATTAGTTTCTTCCCTTCCTCTGGAATACAAAAAGGTGCTTATTTGTTCATCTGATAAATTGATTTAACTCTAGTTTCTTGCTTTATTATTTTAGTGAATCTATTATGCAAGAAGAAAAATTACAGTGCTTTCTTCCTCAGGGAAAGATTTGTGCAATTTCATATTTAAGGGTAACTTTAACCATGCATGGGTTGGAAATACTCTCTATAGCCAGTTTTCTAATCCTCATTTTGTACTAGAGGATTTGAACATAATATCCAGCTATTTTAATGGGTTTTCTAAGAGTGTGAACTGACACAATACAGGCAGCCCCTTCTTTTCATGTTAGGGTTGAAAAAGCCAACATTTTTTTCCTGAGGATTATAGGATTACCTTTAATACTATATTTCAACACCTGTTATAAGACCTAAGGCACTCAATAAATGTTAAATAATGATATCTAATGTGAATTTTTTTTCAAACCAGCATATTAAAGTGGGAATTCCTAAGTTTTTCTATCTTAGCCATTTATACTTATAGCTTATTCCAGTAGAAATGATATGGGGAATTCACAAAATCTTACATTTGGTAGTCCTCAAACAGAACCAAAATGACCCGTGATATCCGTGTTAATGGGACCTGTGACATTATCTCTTCCTGCGGTCCTAAATAGAGCTCTTGTTTCTATTGACCTCAGCTTTCTTTTGCTACCTTCTGATAGCAGCCTCCACACTGGTTTCCAAGTCTGTTGCCTAAAACCAAATCTTTCCCTGCTATTGAGAGGTAAAACCTAGATTCCGTGTGTCATAGCACTTAGCTGGAAGAGTTGGAGCACAACCAAACAGTGAGAATTCCCTACTGACCCCTAACAAAGGCAAAAATAAAGTTTGTTGCTATATGTTATAAAAAAAGGTACATTTCTTTTTTTTTTTAATTTTTAGTGTTTGTTTATTTTGAGAGACAGAGACAGAGCATGAGTGAGGGAGGAGCAGATAGAGAGGGAGACACAGAATCCGAAGCAGGCTCCAGACTCTGAGCAAGCATTCAGCACAGAGCCTGATGTGGCACTTGAACCCACGAACAGTGAGATCATGACCTGAGCTGAAGTCTGATACTTACCCGACTGAGCCACCCAGGCACCCCTAAAAAGGTCCATTTCTGATGTTGAGGTGTGTCTTACAATCTAGGGCATCTTACGAGAACTGTCAGCCAGCATAGCAGACATGACCTTGTTCCTGTCGCTGGGACATAAGTCCTAGGTTGTCACTCCTTGGTGGCATGACTGCAAAACGTAGCTCCTCCAAGTTTCTGTCAGCGGACCATTTCAGGAACATTTGAGAAAGACTGTAAGTCTACTTGTGGTTTGAAAAACGTACACTGATGGTGATGGTGATAGTAAGGCCAGAAAAGCCGCAGGCTTTTGTCATAACACACAAAAGTGGTGGAAAAACACAGACATCAATGAGGCTGAGTTGAGAAGTGATTCAGATGAGCCAGCCTCTGAATGTGAAGTATTGGAAATTCCTTGAACAATTTATTTCACTTATACCTTCCTTTTTATATAAGCACAACAATGATATATGAAAGAAATTTGTGTCTAAATAAATCTGAAAAGGCTCTTTCAGTAGTCATAAAATAAAAATTCTGAGTGATAAGAAAGCATTTTGCTCTATTTTAATGGGTGATATTTTTTCTTTTATTTTTTCCTAATGGTGGATAATATAGTGAGCTATAATGTGGATGGTCCCTTAGATTTAATGTAGTACAGTAACACTGTATAGTATGTGGATTCTATGGATTATCTTTTGAGATTTTAAAAATTCTCCCAATTTCACATCCAGTTAGTTTAATATGCATATATACTACATCACCAAAAATCATTAGAATATAAATATTATAATATTTCTATTGAGTTTTTTAAAATTCCATAAAATTCCATCACTTTGATAGGCAATAATGAGAATGTATTAATGAAAAGTTATCTCTAGGTTATTCCTTTTGTGGTAAATAGATTACAGTTTGTCTTTATGGTTGGAAATGTGTGGAAAAAAGAAAAATAAACTCTTCAGTGTTAGGGAATGTTTCTCATTCAAATTTGGAAAATAACAAGAGCTTTTTTGTGTGCAAAAGTATGATTTTATTATAGCACAGGGACAGGACCCACGGACAGAAAGATCTCCACTGGGATTTCTAAGTTAAATTAACTTAAATTTTAATTAATTTATTTTAATATAGTCTATTGCTAAGTTGGTTTCCATATAAAACCTGGTGCTCATACAAACAAGTGCCCTCCTCCATGACCATCACCCACTTTCCCCTCTTCCCTACCCCCCACCAGCCCTCAGTCTGTTCTCAGTATTTAAAAGTCTAACAAGAATCAAGAGACTATAGATGCTGGCAAAGATGTGGAGAGACAGGCACCCTCCTACACTGTGGGTGGGAATGTAAACTGGTGCAGCCGCTCTGGAAAACAGTGTGGAGGTTCCTCAAAAAACTATCCATAGAACTCCCTTATGACCCAGCAATAGCACTGCTAGGGATTTACCCAAGGGATACAGAAGTGCTGATGCATAGGAGCACATGTACCCCAATGTTCATAGTGGCACTTTCTTTTTTTTTTTTTAATTTTTAATGTTTTATTTATTTTTGATACAGAGAGAGATGGAGCATGAGAGGGGGAGGGGCAGAGAGAGAAGGAGACACAGAACCAGAAGCAGGCTCCAGACTCTGAGCTGTCAGCAAAGAGCCTGATGCAGGGCTTGAACCCACGAATGTGAGATCTGACCTAAGCCGAAGTCGGAGGGTCAGCCGACTGAGCCACCCAGGCGCCCCCATAGTGGCACTTTCAACAATAGCCAAATCATGGAAAAAGCCTAAATGTCTATCATCACCTGATGAATGGATCAAGAAGATGTGGTGTGTGTGTGTGTGTGTGTGTGTGTGTGTGTGTGTGTATACACACACACAAACAATGGAGTATTACATGGCATTACATGGCAATGAGGAAGAATGAAATATGGCCATTTGTAGGAAAGTGGATGGACCTCAAGGGTGTCATGCTAAGTGAAATAAGTCAGGCAGAGAAGGACAGATACCATATGTTTGCACTCATAGGTCTAACAGGAGAACAGGAGAAACCTAATGGAGGACCAGAGGGAGGGGAAGAGGGAAAGAGAGTTGGGGAGAGAGAGGGACCCAAAACCTGAGAGACTATTGAATACTAAAACGAACCTAGGGTTGAAGGGGGAAGTGGACGGGGAAAAAGAGGTGGTGGTGATGGAGGAGGGCACTTGCAGGGAAGAGCACTGGGTGTTGTATGGAAACCAATTTGACAATAAACTATTTAAAAATAAAAAAAATAAGAGTCTAACAAGAGCTGTTTTTTGAAAAAAATGTTATCATAAATAATAATAGTGAAGATGTTAAAAAGCCAAAAACTATGTAACTGTATTTTCAAAATGAAATTTGCTGAAAAGCATGTACAATTACAATGATTCTTAATCAAAATGTGTTCTACAAATCATCTTATATAAGACATAGGAGGGTTTTTTTTTTGTTTGTTTTTTTTTGGTGCAAAAAGGCAATTTTACTAAAGCACAGGAACAGGACCTGTGGGCAGGAAGAGCTACACTGAAATAGGAAAATATTTTTAATATATCAAGTGGAAAAAACAAACTACAAAATAAAATGCAAAGTATGTCTCTTCCTCCCATACCAAAACTCCTCAGTTTCAAGTGGCTTATACTGTACATAAAACAATTTTTCTCTGCATACAGATTCTATTGAGTATTGTGAAGCCTATAATTAATATTTGATTGCATTTATCCATTCACAGCATATTTACTGGTTACTGTTTAAGTTCCCTGGGGACAAAGCAGTAAAGATTTGCCGTCGCGGAGTTTAGATTCTAATAGGGTAGATAATAAATACGAGAAGTAAATTTTATTGTATGATAACTAATAAATGCAAAGGGAAAACTAAAGAGGGATGGAGGATTGGAAGTTTTGGGAAGAGTTCAGAATTTTAGATTGGGTGGCCGAGGTGGTCTCCTCTCAGAGACATAGGAACTGAGTCCTGCAGAAAGTGAGGAGTCTCTCCATGTGGGTGGGTACCTCAGAGAAGCACGTTGTAGGCGGAGAGAACAGATCAGAGCAGAGCAGTGCCTGGTGTGCTCTATGAATGGGAAAAGGCCAGAGAGTTGGCATCGGTGAAGAAATTCAATGTGTTAGACGAGGTTAGAAAAGTAAACTAGGCAGAGCAGATGGTGTGGGTGTTGTAGGTCGGAGAAGGGACTTTTGCCCTTTCCTGTGAGTGAGATGTACCCTGGTCTGACTGGTGTTTTATGTAGATGTTCTACCTGTTTTGCTGAGAATAGAAGAGTAGAAACAGGCCAATTAGCAGGTTTGTGAAAATCCAGGTGAGAGATGATAGGGATTTAAACTCTACAGTACAAGAGGTGTTAAAAATAAATTAAAATCCTGGAGATATTTTGAAGAGTGTGCTATCATGACTTACTGAACTGGATGTGGGGCGAGAAGAAGAGTTCAATGATTACTCTCAAGATTTCTGGCAACTGAATTAGAGCCCACCATTTATCAAGGATGATAATGGGAACATTGTAAAAGGAGTAGAATTGGCGGAAGTGGGTAAGGAATGTTAATAAAAATTTTAGATTTGTTAAATTTCATCTCTGAACGTCTACAGAGATGTATCTTCAGATAGGCAGTTTGTTACACAGTGTGGATTTAAGACTGAGATATTAATGTGGGCGTCATTAGCATGTAGATGATACTTAAAGCCATGAAACGGAGTGATATCAACAAGCAGTGGAACCTGGTGTCCTGAAAGCCAGGTCAGAAAGCATTTCACAGACAGAGGCTTCAGATAAACTGAGGACTGGGAATTGACCACTGGATTTAGCCAGGTGAGGTCACCACAGGCCTGGTTGGAACTGTCTGGTGTGGAATAGAATAGAGTGGAATCTAGAGAGTATGTGAGGAGAGGAATAGGAGTCATGGGTACAGACAATGATTTCTAGCAATTTTCCCTTAAAAAAAGGAAAAGGAAAAAGGAGAGAAATTGAGTGATAGAGCAGAAGTCATTTCAGGTCTGTGTTTTAGATGATAGAAAAACAGTGTTTATGGAATTACCCATTGAAAGAGGGGAGAAAAAATTGGAGATGGGAGATTTGCTGAACCTGACACAGGTCCTAGGGAAGAAGTAAAGTAATGGATTTTAGCAAGGAGTTGCTAAAATGCATTTTCTAGACATTCCAGCCTGCTTTATGCCTTTCCCTACTGCTCTTGTCTTTCCTTGAGTCTATCTTTCATTGATAGGATTTTACCAATTTGTCTCTTCAGTTAAGTGTTTCCTTTCTCTCTTAGCTCATGAATTCATAGAGATCCCTCCTTCTCTGAATTCATTACTCTTCTAATCTGTTCCATTAAATTGATTATTAGTCATCCTTTTGTGCACATCTGTGCTTCTCATTAAAGTGTAAGCCCCTTGACAGTAGTGACCATGTCCTGCCTATGGTAAGTGCCAAACAAAAGCTACTTGACTCGGCCTCTACCACGTTCACTGGAAATGATGTCTTCCGTTATAACTCCCTAAGGAGAAGAGCCTAAGATTATTCTCCATGTAAAAGTCCTTTATGTACAAACAAGTATTATTAAACTGCCTCTTAGTTTCATCTTTTCCACTTTTTATTTACTTTTTTATTTTTAAAAATTTATTTCTTTACATTAATATCTACACTCAACACAGGACTGGAACTCATAGTCCTGAGATCAAGAGTTATACATCTTCTGACTGAGCAGCCAGGTGCCTCATCTTTTCAAGTCTTATTTTGTTTTCAAAAAATTTTTAGGAGCACCTGGGTGGCTCAGTAGGTTAAACGTCTGACTTTGGCTAGGTCATGATCTCACAGTTTGTGTGTTTGAGCCCCACGTTGGGCTCTGTGCTGACAGCTCAGAGCCTGGAGCCTGCTTCGGATTCTGTGTTTCCCCCCCCCTGCCCCTCCCCTACTCATGCTCTGTTTCTCTCTGTCTCAATAATAAATAAACATAAAAAATTAAAAAAAAATAAATTTTAAGCTTATTTATGTATGAGAGAGAGACAGCGTGAGCGGGGGAGCGGCAGAGAAAAAGGGAGACCCAGAATCCGAAGCAGGCTGCAGGCTCTGAGCTGTCAGCACAGAGCCCAATGCCGGCTTAGGAACCGAGATCATAACCGGAGCCAAAGTCTGACGCTTAACTGACTGAGCCACCCAGGCAACCCTCGTTTCCACTCTTTAATACTTTGTTTTCATCTCTAATTTTTGTTTTTTGTTTTTTTCTATTGGCACACCCCCAAATATATTTTTCCCCCAAATGTATTTTTTCTTTCTCCTTTTTTTTATGTGCTTTTTAAAATTCTTTTGCTCCTTGCTGAGTTTAATCGCAGAATCTGAGATGTTGCAGAATGTGAGAATCCAGAACTGACTGAGCAGTAGCTGCCTTTTACCAGACTGAGGGTAGAAGGGAGGATTGACCAGACCGTGGTATGTGTGTGAGCGCGTGTGCATGCACATACACATTCCAAGCAAAAGGAGCAGCATGTGAAAAGGTACAGAGATAAAACCATAAAATTTTGTCTCATCCACAGCTACATATTCATTTCTTAGAACAGTGCGTAGTCCTTATGTTTATTAAGTGAATATATCAGTGAATTAACTGGCCCCATGATCAGTAGCTTCTACTAGTTTTCTTTCTACACCATGCCCATCTTTAGCTTATCCTTTCAGTTATCATGTGATCATGGCCCTAAATTGCCAATCAGTAAAAATCGCAGCTGATATTAACTGAGTAAGTAGATGAGGCAGTAGAGAGAGAAAAAAAGTTTATTTTTTTTAAAGTAGTTTATTGTCAAATTGGTTTCCATACAACACCCAGTGCTCTTCCCCACAAGTGCCCTCCTCCATCACCACCACCGCTTTTCCCCCCTCCCCTTCCACCCTCAGTTCGTTTTCAGTATTCAGTAGTCTCACAAGTTTTGCGTCCCGAGAGAGAAAAAGTTTATACTCAGGTGCCATATAACTTCAAATCTCAGCTCTGCCATTTTGTAGCTGTGTGGCTTTGGGCAGGTCATTTAGTCTCTCGGTTCCTCTGTTCCTTCATCTGTAAAATGGGACTGGTAATACCTACTTCACAGTGTTGTGGGGATTTAATAAATGAATATAAAATCTTAAAGGAACTATAAGTTTTAATGCAAATCTTAATCTTAACCTCATCATTTTAGATAAAGTAACTGAGGCTTACAGAAGTTAAGGAGCTTTCAGTTAACCAGCTAACCAGCTGGTCAACGAGTGGGGTTCATTTTCGTGGCATGGTCTGTCTACTAAGGTGGTATGCAAAGCCCAGATAAAGAATGAGGGAAGTTTTGTGCTCAGGCCTCACTTTAACATAAAAAAGGGAGGTGCACTGAGGTGTACCCCCTAGAGGCAGTGGAAATAAAGTGGCATTGATGTTGAGGACATGGTTGGAGGAACAAATGTGAGAAGAAGAGAAGGAATGGAGAAGTGACTGGGGGTGAGGGGGATGATCACTGAGAAAGAAGAGGGTAATAAGTACCCTGTACTTGGGGCACAGGCTTCTTCTTGTTCTTGACCTTGTTCTTACATGCTCCATTTTTTTTAGGTTTTTTTCTTTTTATGTCTTTTATTTTATTTTGAGAGGGGAGAGGGGGGAAAAAGAAAAAAGAAAAAAAACATTTTATTTTGAGAGACAGAGGCAGAGAGCAAGTGACAGAGGGGCAGAGAGAGAGGGAGACACAGAATCTAAAGCTGGCTCCAGGCTCTGAGCTGTCAGCACAGAGCCTGATGCAGGACTCAAACCCACAGACTGTGAGATCATGACCGGAGCTGAAGTTGGACGCTTAAACGACTGAACCACCCAGGCACCCCTTACATGCCCTGTTTTTGAACATCTCCAAGACCAAGTGCAGATTATGATGTCAAAATTATTTCTAGAGTCTCCTTGTAGAGTTATGACTCAGTTGGACATTAGTTTAGTGAACAAAGCAGTATGATTCGGCTTGTTCATAACCCTTATTTCCAGGGATTTACTGCCATCATTTCTCTTGCAAAAGATTGCATTTTTTAATTATGCTCTCTAAGAAGAGCAGAGCCATAAACTTCAAATTAATGGGTCACAATTTACTCCTTTAAAGCTGTTACTTGCACAATATTTTGGTCATCTTCTGGACCTATCCCATTTATTCTACATTCTAATGTCCATTCTATATTATTTTCATATTCCTTTCCCTTCCCTCACGACAGTCCTGAAAGGGGAATTCTGGAAGGAACAGAAAGAAGATGAGGAAGCTGTGGGGCAGAGAAAAAATGATGTCCTTTAAAAACTAGAAAAGCCCGGGAGAAACAGGAACAGACCGGGGACATCGTGCCATGTGTAGACCATCTTGTTTGTCTCAGAAGGGGGTGTGAACGTTAAGGGATGGAATGTGGGGACCATAAAAATGAAGCATGCAAAGGGTGCATCTTCTTTTTTTCTTACCTGAATACCCACTTTGGGGTTGAATGTTCCCCAAGAGGGACATTATAAGGCCTGGAGCAGAGAAAGTCGAGAGGAGGCTGAGATCACTCCATTGAACAACATAATACTATAAACAGTGACTCTGTGGCATTCTTAAGCCTTTTTTTCTGGGTAAGAATTTGTACCTGACTCAATGCGGGAAGTACTTGCTGCTTCCAGCACTGGGCTGCTACATAGATGATCGCTTTTTTTCTTTTTTTTCTTTTTTTATTTTGAGAGGAAGAGAAAGAAAGAGAACATGAGCCATGCAGGCACCCCAAGTCTTTCAGACATTTTTAATCTGGACTTATCTTTCAAGGAGGTACAGCAATTTATTGGTGATAAGCTTTTTGACTTGACAGATCATTTTCTCTTTTTATATCTGTGGCATTTCATAAATTTATGGCTTTATTTAAACAAGAGAACAGCCCTCAGAATCCTAACCTATATTATAAATTTTAGAAAAATGTATGGTTTTGGAGCCTGGGAGGCTCAGTCAGTAAAGTGTCTGACTTCAGCTCAGGTCATAACCTCACAGCTCATGGGTTCGAGCCCTGAGACAGGCTCTGTGCTGACAGCTCAGAGCCTGGAGCCTGCTTCCTATTTTGTGTCTCCCTTTGTTTCTGCCCCTTCTCTGCTCTCTCTTGCTTGTGCACTCTCTCTTTCCCTCTCTCCCCCATCCATCCCTCCCTCTCTCTCTCTCTCTCTCTCTCACAAAAATAAATACAGTAAAAAAAGTATGGTTTAAAAAAATTTTTTTTTATTGTCAAATTGGTTTCCATACAACACCCAATGCTCTTCCCCACAAGTGCCCTCCTCCATCACCACCACCTCTTTTCCCCCCTCCCCCTTCCCCCTCAGCCCTCAGTTCATTTTCAGCATTCAATAGTCTCTCAAGTTTTGCATCCCTCTCTCTCCCCAACTCTCTTTCCCTCTTCCCCTCCCTCTGGTCCTCCGTGGGGTTTCTCCTGTTTTCCTGTTAGACCTATGAGTGCAAACATATGGTATCTGTCCTTCTCTGCCTGACTTATTTTGCTTAGCATGACACTCTCAAGGTCCATCCACTTTCCTACAAATGGCCATATTTCATTCTTTGTCATTGCCATGTAGTACTCCATTGTGTATATATACCACATCTTCTTGATCCACTCATCAGGTGATGGACATTTAGGCTCTATCCATGTTTTGGCTATCGTTGACATTGCTGCTGTGAACATTGGGGTACATGTGCTCCTATGCATCAGCATTTCTGTATCTCTTGTGCAAATCCCTAGCAGTGCTATTGCTGGGTCATAAGGGTGTTCTATGGATAGTGTTTTGAGGAACCTTCACACTGTTTTCCAGAGTGGCTGCACCAGTTTACATTGCCACCAACAGTGTAGGAGGGTGCCCGTCTCTCCACACCCTCGCCAGCATCTATAGTCTCTTGATTTGTTCATTTTAGCCACTCTGACTGGCATGAGGTGGTATCTCAGTGTGGTTTTGATTTGTGTTTCCCTGATGATGAGTGATGTTGAGCATCGTTTCA
>NC_043704.1:56353724-56380119 GCF_006229205.1 Suricata suricatta
CCCATTCTGTCGGTTGCCTAAAAAAAAGTATATGGTTTTAAGTTCCTGGCACTTAACTCACTCTGGGTCACTTCTACATAGTTTTGGGTGCTCTTGGAGGTTAGGCATTTCTGGGATTCAAAGAGGATACTACCTCTGTTGTTTGTCATATTTACAGTTTTAATGGCAATGTGTTCATTATGACTGTGTTCTACATGTTAGATTGTAGGTTCTAAATTTTAGGTTCTAAGCAACCCAGAAAATGATAACATAGGAGCTCCTGCATGAATCCTTTTTTATGTATCTTGTATATCAGGGAGTAGATATTGAGTCAGCCATGACTTGGGATCTAGGCATAGTAGTTTTATAATCATTTTGTTTTGACTGATTTGAGAGAGAGAGAGAAAGAAAATGTGAGTTGAGGAGAGGGGCAGAGGGAATCTTAAGCAGGCTCCATGCTCAGCATGGAGCCCCATGTGAGGCTCGATCCCAGTACCCTGAGATTATGAAATGAGCTGAAATCAAGAGTCAGACATCCAACCGACCGAGCTATCCAGGCATGCTAGTCATTTTCTGATCCTGATCAGTTCTCTTGTGCTACACTAGTGTCACTTCACTTTCTTAGTTCAGTAGAACAGCCCCACATGGCCATATACCCACCACAACACACAATAAATATGTAGCTTAGAGATATGATACCTAATGCCCAAGTTTCCTCCTCAGATCCCTGATTAGCATCCATAAATACATCTGAATGTATCCTCTGTTTAACGGATAGATGAGGAAAATAGTAGCCTCTGTGTGTGTGTGTGTGTGTGTGTGTGTGTGCGCACATGCACAAGCCACAAGGAAATAGACTGCTGTGCAGCATTGGGAAAACAGGTTTGGATTAATGACATCAGGTAGAGCCCTGGCACAGATTGGTGAGAGAAAGAGCATGTTGGTTCTCCCTCCTAAGGATCTTTGAGACTGGGACATATGCCCAGTTTTCAGAAATGAATTGGGTAAGATCTGTTTCAAAGGCAGAGGGATGGGTCAGATGAACAGAGGTGGCTCCTTTCTCCAAGAGAGAAGCTGAAAGCCATTCCCAGGCTCATACATTCTCTCCCCAAATTACCCCTCACTCTTCTCTGATGTGTGTGTGAAAATTAATGATCTACAAATTTTGTTTGGAGGCATCTTTGAGCTCACCGAGTAGAAACCATGAGCAATGCTCACTCTCCCCAGTTGAAAAATTTATGGACAAGAAATTATCATTGAAATTAATGGTGGCAGACATGTCCAAGGAATATTGCGGGGGTTCGATCCCTTTATGAATCTTGTAATAGATGAATGTGTGGAGATGGCAACTAGTGGGCAACAGAACAATATTGGAACGGTGGTAATTCGAGGAAATAGTATCATCATGTTAGAAGGCTTGGAACGAGTATAAACAATGGGTGTTTTCACCGGAAGAAACCAACTGCTTCTACATGTCCCCTCCATTGCACCTGTTTTACTACCATATAAAAATCAGGTTGTGCATTTTCATATTAAACTTTTTGGTAAATAAACTTTTTTAATAGTCAGAAAAAAAAAGAAAATGATCTGACAAGTCATCTTTATTTTCTTTTTATTGGGGGTAGAGTAAAGCATCTTTGTCAGAACTCAGTGAAGGTTTTACTTCCTTTATAAAATGATTTGTCACGTTTTCCTTCTTTTTCTACACCCTGGAATAGTTTAAAAAGTGTAAGAATTCTTTGAAAGTTTGAAAGATTCACCAATAAAAACACCTTGAGCTGTTGTGGGGTTTGAGGCTGCAGATGGGGGTAGTTTTCAGATACTTTTCTGATTTCTTTATGATAATTAGTCTCTGTGAATGTTTAACTTTATTTTGGGTCAATTTTAGTAACATACTTTAACATATTTTCTTAGCTTTTATTATAAAAATTTTGGCACATAATTGTATGGGGAACTCATTTATTTTTGCAAATCTCTTCTTTTACTGTGTAATATACCCTTTCTCACAAACTTTTGAACTAACCACTTAATTTATACACACCTGACTTTGCTGGAGAACCCCAGCCATCTTCACTAGTGAAAAGAAGTATCTAGAATGAACTCAATTTATTTCCTTTCTTTTTGCTGGATAGGGAGGTGATGGCTGTTCTGCACGTGTATTAGTCAGGTTCCAGTCAGGGGACGGAAACAACACCAGTGAGTGTTAGAGCTAGAATTTAACACAAAGAGTTGTTAGCTGGTAATCAAGTTGGTAATTAGGTAACTAGATAAGGAAAAAGGTTAAAAAGATAAAACCCTCTAAGGTAACAGAAATATAGCGACTAGAGAAATAGCTGTACTTCTCTGTATCAATCTGGTGGAAGTCCCATGACAAAATCCCACTGACTGGGGGGCTTAAACAACAGAAATTTATTTCTTCTTCATCTGGAGGCTAGAATTCTGAAATGAAGGTGTCTGCAGGCCTCTGTCATTGACTTGTAGGCGATCATCTTTTCTCTATCTTTATATGGTTTTCCCTGTATAGCTGTCTATATCTGAATTCTTCCTTTTTATAAGGCCACCAGTCACATTGGATGGGAAGGGGGATAGGACTTCAACATACAAATTTGAGAGGGACAAAATTCATCCCATAACACACTCCTAAGGATGAAGAGACAGAAAGAAGAGTTTGGAATTATTAACCATTAAAGGCTTAGGGAAAAGGGACTGTAGAGCTAAACTCAGATGTTCAGGAAATGGGGGAGTTGGTCTGGGGTGTCTCTGAGGTCAGCAATTGAAATCCCAGCACAAATTAAAATGTAAATGTAGGGGTGACTGGGTGGCTCAGTCAATTAAGTGTCCAACTTTTGCTTTGGTCATGATCTTCACGGTCAGTGAGTTCAAGCCCCACATCAGGCTCTGGGATGACAGCTTGCTTAGAGCCTGGAGCCTGCTTCAGGTTCTATGTCTCCCTCTCTCTGTGCTCCTACCCCACTCATGCTCTGTCTCTCAAAAATGAATAAATGTTACAAAAAATAAAATGTAAATGTAGACTTCTACTTCTGTTAAAATGGTGTAAGGACTGGGTTTGAGGAAATTTTTGGTGGGAGAGTGATGAATTTGTCCACAGTATTAATTGTGATGATGTTTCACAGCATATATATTTGTCAAAACTTTTAAAATTGGGGCACTGGGGTGGCTCAGTCAGTTAAGCATCTGATTCTTCATTTTGGCTCATGTCATGATTTCACAGTTTGTGAGATCGAGCTGGACATCAAGCTCTGCACTGATAGCACGGAGCCTGCTTGGGAGTCCCTCTCCCCCTCTCGCTCTGCCCCCCTCCCCTCCGCTGCTCATGGGTGTGCTCTTTCTCTCTCAAAATAAGTAAATAAATATTGAAAAAAAACCCATAAAATTATGCAATTTAAATATGGGATGTATAGTTTACAGCAAGCACATTATACTTCATGTAGACAGTTAAAAAAGACTATAACTATTTATAAAAAAATTTTAATGTTTATTTATTTTTGAAAAAGAGAGGGAGTCACGGAATCCCAAGCAGGCTCCAGGTTCTGAGCTTGTCAGCACAGAGCCCGACATGGAGCTTAAACTTACAAACTACAAGATCATAACCTGAGCCAAAGTCAGGTATAGCCAGGTTGCTATACCGATTCATAGGAATGTTTAAGTGTCTCAAAACTGACATCTGTCTGAAAATTGTTACACATCAACCTGTACTTAACACTGCATTTACCCTCGAAAACACTAATGTGCAGCTGGCACGTCAGTGTCTTGCTTTGATGTGAAGATTTTCTACCCACATATGCTAAGCAGGAATGTTAGCTCGCATTGGCCTTCAACTGTTCCATGTGAATCTTGTCTTCGTGACAGGATTTTTGCAGCCACTGTGGCATCATATGATGTTTAGAGGGTGAGACATTTCATAACTTGTGGTGTTCTTATCAGTCAGGTCAGTGCAAAGAGGGATGGAGAAGGGAATAGTCTTGCTGAAATTAGGCTATAAGTAAGTAGACACATGTGCAGGAGGAGTATTCCCTACAAGGTGATGCTCTGCTCTCAGCTTTCTAGCATTGGGTTGTGTATAATGTGCAGTGCCTCGTGCCTGAAAATTTTCCAGATCTCCTGTGAAATACTTGATTTAAAAAAATATGTTTACTTATTTTTGAGAGAGAGACACACACACACAATGCGAGTAGAGAAGGGGCAGAGAGAAGGAAACACAATACAAAGCCAGCTTCAGGCTCTGAGCTGTCAGCACAGAGCCCTATGTGGGGCTCAAACCCATGAACTGAGAGATCATGACCTAAACCAAAGTTAGATGCTTAACCGAGTGAGCCACCCAGGTGCCCTGAAATATTTGATTTTATTACATCCTTGTAGAGAAAAGGTACAATAATCAAAACTTGCTGATTAAGAATGAGGTCAGCAACAGATTTTTAAAAATCTTGTTCCTTTTCTTTTTATGTCTTCTCTCTGTTAAATAATTCAAGGAATATCTAGCGAACACTGTGTGCCAGGCACATTTAGCTGTTATGTACTTCTAGAGGCTTGTTATTCAAATCATGTTTGGTGGAATACAGCATCAGCATCACCGGGAGCTTATTAGAAATGCAGAATCTTAGTCCTTCTCCAGACATGCAGAATCAGTAACTGCATTTTAACAAGATACCTTGGTGACTTATATGTACATTTAAGAGGCACTGTTCTAGAGAGTTCTCCATTGCTCTGCCATTAATGTTGTGTTGACTTTGAGAAAGTAACTTCTCTAAGTCATTAAAAAATGGAGAGGGAAATAATAGTAGAACCCACTTCCTGTGTTATTGGGAGGATTTAATTAGATAAGATTTTTTAAATTTACATTTATTTATTATTGAGAGAGACAGAGAGACAGAGCATGAATGGGCTAGGGGCAGAGAGAGAAGGAGACACAGAATCTGAAGCAGGCTCCAGGCTTGGCGCTGTCAGCACAGAGCCTGACACGGGGTCTGAACCTGAGAACCGTGAGACCATGATCTGAACCGAAGTTGGTTCCTCAACCAACTGAGCCACCCAGGCGTCCCTAGATAAGCTTTAAGCTTTCTAAATCCTTTAACACACTTACTGGTACTTAGTCAGTGCTTTTTAAAAAAAGTTTGTCATTATCAATGTTATTTTATTACAGTTATTTTTTGTAGTCAAAAGAAAAACTTTTGTAAAACATTCCTTATAGCAACTTCGCTTCTAGTTCATTTATTTGCTCGTAATGTCACAGAGAGACATTATTCCAAGAGATAAGACATATAAATACAACCCTTGATCTTGGATTGGATCCTGAAACAGAAAGGGAAGGAGTGAAATGGAACATCGTAGTCATCTCAGGTTGTCATAACAAAATACCATAGACTGGGTGGCTTACACAACAAACGTTTATTTTCTCACAGTTCTGAGTGCTGGCAGTTCAAGATCAGAGTGCCAGCACAGTGGCCTTCCATTGAGGACGCTCTTCCTGGCTTGCTGTCCTCTTGCTGTGTGCTCACATGGCCATTTCTTGTTCTCTTCATCTTTTTTAAAAATTTGTTTTAAATGTTTATTTTTGAGAGAAAGAGAGAGAGACAGAATACGACTGGGGGAGGGGCAAAGAGAGAGGGAGACAGAGAGTCTGAAGCAGGCTCCAGGCTCTGAGCTGTCAGCACAGAGCCTGACATGGGGCTCGAATTCATGAACTGGGGGATCATGACCTGAACCAAAGTCGGGTGCTTAAGCAACTGAGCTGCCCAGGCTCCCAGCTCTCTTCCTCATCTCACAAGGCCCCTAATCTCATCATGAAGGCCATACCCTCAGATACCATCACATGTGCTATAGAGTTTCAATATTTAGATTTGGTTGGGGGGAGGCAGAGGAGGACACAAGCATTTAGTCTAAACAGGGGAGATCGGTTTTGTTGATGTTGCTGCTATCTCTAAGTGACACTATTCGATGCTAGAATTTAAGTGATGTGGAAATAGATGGTGACAGATCTCTTTCTGATGGAATGCTGCACAAACAAGTACTTTTCAGAAGAGGACTGCATGTATTTAAGGGCTTTGAACAATTAACAGTGCTGTGATCCATTAGTCGAAGTGGAATGATGGCTACTTCAGATTCCTACCTTCTGTTTGGTTTCACCAAGGAACTTGGCATATTCGCTGCTGGCCACTTGCACTCCTTCACTCTAATAGGCTCCAGATCATGCCCATCACATTCCAGCCTACATCCCCAGGAACCAGTACAATGTTTGGCACAGGGCAGGCATTTGATACATGTGTGTTGAAAATATGAACAAATGGGTTAGGCTAGAGGCCAGAGAAGCAGCTCCCCATCTCCCCAGTGTTTCCATTCCCTACACTTGACTGGGGGGAAGATAATGCCAACCCTACAGAAAAGATGCAAGAACAATAAAAGGAGCTCCTATGTCCTTTACCCAAAGCCACACATGTTTTTAAAATTTTTACATTTTATTGAAAAGTAATCTCAAATTTATTAGAGATTTTCAAGAAAAGTAGAAATAATAATACAAAGCAGTACCCTATCCCCTTCACCCAGGTTTGTGAATTATTAACAGTTTACATTTGTCTTTTCCTCATAAATCATTATGTTCTTTCTGAAAATTTTTGATTAAGTTGCAGACATGTTGCCAAATTACCGCTAAATACTTCATTGTGTACTTTCTAAAGTCAAGGACACTCCCATATAACCCTGATGTCTTTATCAAAATCAGGATATTAACATTGCTATAATACTTTTATCTGATCCACTCAATTCTCTCCACTGTCCAGTAATGTCATTTATAGAAAGGAATAGTGATAACATTATTAGCAAACATGGCCTTATTCTCCATTCCTTTCTAGGTCAAGATCCAGTCCACAGTCATACATTGAATTTCGCTGTGAAGTCTGCTTAGTTTCTTTCAGTCTGCAGTTCCTTAGTTTTTCTTTGTTCTTTACCATCTTGACATTTTTGAAGAATATATAGGTCAGTTATTTTATAGCATTTGCTTGAATTGGGTTTGTCTGGTATTTCTTTTATGACTAGATTCAGAGTATGTCTTTTGGTATGAACACCACAGAAATAATACTGTTTTCTTCTCAGTGCCTCATAGTATCTCATTTGCTTATCACCCATGATATTAACTTTTGTCATTTGGTCAAGATGATGTCTATGATATCTCTCCACTGTAAAGTTCACTAATAAGTAATCAATACATATTTTGTCAGGATTTACTTTAAGCCTGTATATTTCTTATTCTCACCAAAATTTTACTCAGTGAGTTTAATGTCCATTGATATCTCTTGCCTGATTATTTATTACCGTGATGGTCACTGAATATTATTTTGTAATTAAATTATTGCTTCTACATTTATTATTTGCCATTCTACTGTAAGATAGAGTTTTCTTTCTTCCTTTCTTTCTATCATTATGGATTCATGGAGTTCTGTTTTATTGAACTGGTTATGATCTGTTACTATCATTAATTGTCATTTTATTAACAGCCTTATTAAAGTATACTTGACCTTAATAGGCCATATATATTTAAAGTATACAGTTTGAAGAGTTCTGGTGTATACAGTAAAAACCCATCACTTCACCTTATGTGGTTGAGTAAATCAATAGTTCATTCTTTCTATTGCTGAGTAGTATTCTGTTGTATTGATTTATCATAGTTTGTTTATTCCTTCACATATTGATATGCATTTCTTTTTTTAAGTTGGGACTATTACAAATAATGCTTCTATGAAGAAGTGCAAGTATTGCGAAAATTTCTGAACATATCTTTGTAGGGGAATATTCTTTAATTCCCTTGGTTAAATATCTAGGCTTCGAATGGTTGGATCACACAGTAGGCATATACTGAACTTTTAAGAAACTGATAAATTATCAAAGGGTCTATATTATTTGTGATTATTCTCACCAATATACTGTCTCACCCTTCCACTGTTTGATGTCATCACCAATACTTGTTATGGTCTGTCTGTTTTATGGTAGCCACTTTAGAGTATACACAAAGTATGATTTTATGGTTTTAATTTGCATTTTCCCAATCACTAATGATTTTATTATTATTTATTTCTTTAAAAATGTATTTTAATGTTTATTCATTTTTGAGAGAGAGAGCGAGTGAGAGAGAGAGAGAGAGAGAGAGAGAGAGAGAAAGAGAGAGAGAGCGTGTGAGCATGAGCAGGACAGGCGCCGAGAGGGAGAGAGGGAGACACAGAATTTGAAGTAGGCTCCAGGCTCAGAGCTGTAAGCACAGAGTCCAATGTGGGGCTCGAACTCACAAGCCGCGTGATCATGACCTGAACCGAAGTTGGATGCTTACTGAACTGAGACACCCAGGTGCCCCAATCACTAATTATTTTAAACATTTTATGGGCTTATTTACCATTCATATATTTTCTTTAAAAAAAATTTTTTTAACATTTATTTATTTGAGAGAGAGCACTGGTGGGGGAGGGACAGAGAGACAGAATCTGAAGCAGGCTCCAGGCTCTGAGCAGTCAGCATAGAGCCCAATGTGGGGCTTGAAGCCATGAGCAGTGAGATCATGACCAGAGTTGAAGTCAGCTGCTTAACTGACTGAGTCACAATATAGTACTCCCAAATTTTCTTTGATAAAATGTTCATTCAAATCTGCTCTTTTTTATGGGATCATCTGTCTTCTTACTGTTGAGTTCTAAGAATTCTTTTTTATTTTTTTTTGAGAGAGAGTACCAGTGAGTGAGGGGAAGAGAGAGAGAGAGAGAGAGAGAGAGAGAGAGAGAGAGAGAGAGAGAGAGAGAGAGAGAAAGAGAGCGCGTGCGCGCGGGCGGGCAGTGGGGTTCATGTGAAACAGGGCTCATGCTCACCCGATATGGGACTCGAACTCATGAACCATGAGATCATGACCTGAGCCAAAGTCAGATGCTTAACTGGCTGAGTTACCCAGATGCCCCAGTTCTAAAATTCTTATGTGCTCTAAAAACAAGTCACTTATCAGACTGTATGCTTTGCAAATGTTTTCTTCAATATGCAACTTGCCTTTTTATTTTCTTACTAGTGTCATTAATAGTACAAAGGCTTTTAATTTTAATGAAGTCCAATGTATCCATTTTTTTTCTTTTGTAGTTTGTGCTTACTGTGTCTTATTTTAGAAAATTTTGCATGATCTGAGGTCACTGAGAAACTATTCTGTGTTTTCTTGTGTGTCTTTAATGGCTTTAACTCTTTTTGTGTGCGGTTTGGGGAAATGATTGGGAATTTTTGTATATAATTTCAAAAATAAGGAAATAATCAGATTTTCCTTCTTCCTTCTTTCCCTTCTCTTCTCTCTCCTTCCTTTCCTTCATCCTTCCTTCCTCCCTTCCTTCCTCTTTCTACTGTTCCTCTTGCTTCCCCTCCTCCTCTCTCTTTTTTCTCTCCATGTTACTTTCTATGGTTCCATTTGTTGAAAATATTGTCCTTTTCTCACTAGATTTCTTTGGTATGCTTGTAGAAAAGCAATTGGCCGTGTATGTATGTCTTTTTAATTATTTTTGATTTTTTTAAAGTTTATTTTTATTTTGAGAGACAGGGAGAAAGAAAGCATAGGGAAGGGGCAGGAAGAGAGAATCCCAAGCAGGCTCTGCACAGTCAGCATGCAGCCCAATGCAGGACTCAAACTCACAGTGTGAGATCATGACCTGAGATGAGGTCTGCCGGTTAACCATCTGAGCCGCTGAGGCCCCTGTGTATAATTGTTTTTTGGCCTTATTATTCTATCTCAATGATCTCTCTGTCAATATCATTTTGTCTTAATAGCTGTAGTTTTATATTAAGTCTTAAAATTGGATAATTAGTTCCGCAACTTTATTATTCTTTTTACAAAATTGCTTTGGATATTCTAACTCCTTTGCATTTCCTTATAAAAATTAGCATGTCAATTTCCACATAAATCCAAACTTTGGAATTAGGGTTTTACTATATTATAAATCCCATCTCTGCTGGTTCCTAATGATTTGATCTTGCCAGATGTTTTATTTATTATTATTATTATTTTCAGTAGGTTATTGTCAAATTGGTTTCCATATAACACCCAGTGCTCTTCCTCACAAGTGCCCTCCTCCATTACCAGCACCTCTTTTCCCCCTCCCCCTCCTCATTCAGCCCTCAGTTCGTTTTCAGTATTCAGTAGTCTCTCAGGTTTTGCGTCCCTCTCTCTCCCCAACTCTCTTTCCCTCTTCCCCTCCCCCTGGTCCTCCATTATTTCGCTTAGCATGACACCCTCGAGGTCCATCCACTTTGCTACAAATGGCCAGATTTCATTCTTTCTCATTGCCATGTAATACTCCATTGTATATTATATACCACATCTTCTTGATCCACTCATCGGGTGATGGACATTTAGGCTCTTTCCATGATTTGGCAATTGTTGACCTTGATGCTATGAACATTGGGGTACATGTGCTCCTATACATCAACACTACTGCATCCCTTGGGTAAATCCCTAGCAGTGCTATTGCTGGGTCATAGGGGAGTTCTATTGAAAGTTTTTTAAGGAACCTCCACACTGTTTTCCAGAGTGGCTGCACCAGTTTATATTCCCAGCAATAGTGTAGGAGGGTGCCCGTCTCTCCACACCCTCACCAGCATCTATAGTCTCTTGATTTGTTCACTTTAGCCAGTCTGACTGGCATGAGGTAGTATGTCAGTGTGGTTTTGATTTGTATTTCCTCGATGATGAGTGATGTTGAGCATCATTTCATGTGCCTGTTGGCCATCTGGATGTTCTCTTTGGAGGTGTCTGTTCATGTCTTCTGCCCATTTCTTCACTGGGTTATTTGTTTTGTGGGTGTGTAGTTTGGTGAGTTCCTTGTAGATTTAGGATACTAGCCCTTTATCTGATATGTCATTTGCAACTATCTTTTCCCATTCTGTCGGTTGCCTATTAGTTTTCTTGATTGTTTCCTTTGCCTTGCAGAAGCTTTTTATCTTGATGAAGTACCAGGAGTTCAGTTTTGCTTTCATTTCCCTTGCCTTTGGGGGGTGTGTCGAGTAGGAAATTGCTGTGGGTGAGGTCAAGGAGGTTGTTTCCTACTTTCTCCTCAAGGGTTTTTATGGTTTCCTGCCTCATATTTAGGTCCTTTAGCCATTTTGAATTTATTTTTGTGTATGGTGTAAGAAAGTGGTCTAGTTTCATTCTTCTGCATGTTGCTGTCCAGTTCTCCCAGCACCACCTGCTAAAGAAGCTGTCTTTTTTCCATTGGATACTCTTTCCTGCTTTGTCAAAAATTAATTGGCCATACATTTGTGGGCTCAGTTCTGAGTTCTCTATTCTATTCCACTGGCCTATGTGTCTGTTTTTGTGCCATTGCCATATGTTTTAAACTCTCAGAGTCTCAGTATTTCATCTGAACACTGGAATAATAATGCCTATCTAATTCAGTTGTAGATTATACTAATGATATACTTAATCTGGTACCTGGCATAAACTAAGTGCTCAATGAATGGTAGTTATTATTCTTTGAGGTGTTTTAGTGGTTGAACTGTTGTTATATGTCAAGAATATTTATTTAAGTTATCCTCAAATACCAGATGGAGGAACTGTAGTTATATCATTTCCCCTGCCATATAGGTAGGTCCATTGCGGTGGAAATGTTATGTTCTTCGTTTTAACAATAAATCTTTGGGGAAAAGTTTCTGCTTCTGCTTCTTGATAGAAGCTCAAAGTCAAATTTTTAGAAAATAAATTACTAAGATTGCTTTTTGTCTACAGTAATGATATACTGGAGCTCTCTTTACAGCATTTTGGGGAGGCCTTTGTAAAACAGTAAATTTATACTCTTAGAAGAAAACTTTAAACATGGATGAGATTCTAAATAAATCTAAGTAACGATTTGGCAGCAAAAGAGGACATTTCTCTGCACTTAAGCTGCTCTTGACAATGGACACTTAACCAGGCTAATCAATTGTGACTTCTATCATCAAAATTAGTAAGGCATGAAAAACCTTCAGCAAATCATTCATTACATTACCCGTTTGAAAATAGGATCTCTTGTGGCTTCCTAAAGGTGGCCATTTGGTGCCTTCTCTGCAAAGTGAGGGTTTTGGGCTTTGGGGACAATATTTAACAGTCCACAATTTGCTAATCCCTGTGGAGGTTTTTTAATGCTCGTGTTTGCAAAGGAGTTATTGATGTCTTTTTAGTTAGATTTCTCTCTCCTCTTCTCTCTTTTTAATGTTTATTTGTTTTTGAGAGAGAGAGAGCAGTTGAGGGACTGAGAGAGAGGGGAACAGAGAATCTGAAGCGGGCTCCACACTGTTAGTGCAGAGCCCGATGAGGGGCTGGAACTCACAAACCATGAAATCATGACCTTAGCTGAAGTCTGACACCTAACCGACTAAGCCACCCAGGCGCCCCTCTTCTACTCTTTTTTTTTTTAAATTTTTTATTTTTGATACAGAGAGAGACAGAGCATGAGAAGGGGAGGGGCAGAGAGAGAAGGAGACACAGAACCGGAAGCAGGCTCCAGGCTCTGAGCTAGCTGCCAGCACAGAGCCCGATGCAGGGCTCGAACCCACAAACCGTGAGATCTGACCTGAGCCAAAGTCGGACGCTCAACTGACTGAGCCACCCAGGCGCCCCTTTTCTACTCTTTTTAACTTGAACAGTTTATGAACAATATTATGCTACTTTCTCCAAAGTTCATAGCCTTTCGCAAGTCTGTTTCCTTTATTGCAGATAATTGTTATTAAGAGGGAAAGTACTGATAGCCACAGTAGGAATGAGTTAACTAATACAAAGAGGATATGCAAGCATTTCCAAATTTACTTAGTCTGACCTTCTTTCCCTTATGTACTTAAAATATAGCTATCAAGTCTTAGATTTTATCGTCCCTAGGGACATTTTTACAAGTTGGTGTATTATATTCCTTTTATTTTAAGCTTTATTTTGTTTCTCATCCTCAGGTGAGTCTTTTAATCAACCTCTAATTTTATCGTAAAATCATTCATTTTTGCAATTAGTCATCACGCAATGGTGTTTGTATTGTTTGTATCTCACTTTTTATGATTTAACAAGGGGTTTTTCAGCTAAATAAACCTCAGTCAGCTTGTTTTTTGATTTGGGAAAATGCAGATTTCATTGAATATGTGAATCAGTCTCTGTTAGACAACCTCATGAAGTCAGAGTCCAGGGAATAATTTTATAACAGACACTGCTTGCCAATTTAGATAAAAGTGCTTCTTTGGGCATTGGGAGATAAAACGCAAATTTGGGTTGGTAACTGTGGCTTGATAGATGTGTTACTGAATTCCAGCACACAGTCAACTATAAAGGTAAATTGTCTTCTAGTGGCAAGGTTTTCAACCAG
This sequence comes from Suricata suricatta, assembly GCF_006229205.1. Taxonomy (NCBI): domain Eukaryota; kingdom Metazoa; phylum Chordata; class Mammalia; order Carnivora; family Herpestidae; genus Suricata; species Suricata suricatta. Next base: position 56,367,047 of record NC_043704.1, read on the forward strand.
TGCCCAAAAGGGGAATGTGCAAGTCCATAAGGGCCAGGATTCGCAGATACTGTTTGATAAGATTGTACTGGGCTTTGGAAGACTGTAGAAAAATAAGTGGCTAATAGTATCAACTGGTGTTGGCAGTACCCAATGGCTGCTGGACCTGTGTGTATTAATTAATTTGTCTGTGCTAACTGAATAAATGAAACTATTGGGAGAAAGGGAGATTTATGAGAATCTACACTGACTTGGCTTCTCCAGATGTTGTGATGTGGAGCAATTTATTTAACTCTGTGTGCATGTGTGCTGTGTCTTTCATAAAATTCTGGCTACTTTTATGTTTCATGCAGGATGGTGTGGAGCTGAGCTGTGCAATAGGATTCTCTATATGATGGAAAAATTCTGAATTTTTACTCTCTAATATTGAGACCATTAGATGCATGTGGGTACTGGGTACTTGAGATGTGGCTAATGAGAATGAGTAACAGAATTTTACATTTAATTTAATTATAATAAAGTTAAACTTGGATACCCATATGTGGCAAATGGCTACCCTATTGGACAGTGCAGCTCTAGACGCTGACATAATGGCAATACTCCTTTTCCAGGCATGAGTGGGAACAATGGCTACATTAACATGCCTTGTAGAGGGGTTGATTTAGAACAGAATTCTCTCTTTTCTTACTTCAAGGTAAGCATTATCTATAACATTTATTTTAATGAGTATCAGGTCTTTTATCAACTTTTTAAAATTTTTTTAAAGTTTTTTAATTTATTTTGGGGGAGAGAGAGAGAGTGCTTGTGTGTGAGTGGGAAGGAGCAGAGAGAGGGAAAGAGAGAATCCCAAGCACAATCCAAGCTGTCAGCACAGAGCCTGACATGGGGTTTGAACTCATGAACTGTGAGGTCTTGACCTGAGCCAAAATTGAGAGTCAGACACTTCATTGACTAAGCCACCCAGGTGCCCTTATAATAATTTATTTAAATTCAAAAAGTTCTTGGTATGTTTACCTAGGAAGAGCTAAAAAAGTAATTTATTGATTCATTGAGAACTGCCGCTGTCCACAAACTGTTTCTATCAGGCATTGTCTGTGATTAGTTTAATAGTGTTCTTTTCAGATTAAATTCAGTGTGTGGGAGTGAGGAAAAGAGGAGAGGATAGGGAACGGGGAGAGAAAAAGAAATGAATGGCATTATCTTTCTTTTTAGTTATCCATGTTCCACTTAAATGTTAACCCCTTTCAGAGAAGGGTTAGTCTGTTCACTTCCAGATCCCAACCTTCCACAATTTGTGTTTGCAGAATCTGGGTAGCGTAAGTGAGCAGTACTACACAAATAAATAAAGGAATATTTCTAGATTTTGCCTTTCAGATGCTTTGTTTATAGCCTGTGTGAGAAATTTAATTGATTTTTACCCTGTTACTTTAAAAAAATGTTTGTTTGATTGTTTATTTGGAGAGAGTGAGTGTGAGCAGGGGGAGGGACAGAGAGAAAGGGAGAGTGAGAATCCCAAGCAGGCTCTATGCTTAGCGCAGAGCCCAACACGGGGCCTGATCCCACCACCAAGAGATCATGATCTGAGTCAAAATCAGGAGTTAGATGCTTAAGTGACTGGGCCACCCAGGTGCCCTATTACATTAATACTTTAAAATCTATGTATTTATTTGTTTATTTTAAGTAATGCTACATGACCAATGTGACACTTAAACTCATGACCCTGAGATCAAGAGTCAGACACTCAATCGAATGAAGCATCCAGGCACCCAATATCCATTCCATTTTTAAATCAAATTAGAAACTGGATTCATGTTTTTAATAACTTAACTCTGGAAGATCTGCATTGTTTAGCAAGTGTGGGGATCCTTCAAGGAGGTTGATCTTAACTGTGTAACTGGTTTTGAATTGTCCGTCAGACTAGGAAGCATTTAGTCATGTGTCAGAGAGCCAGCTGCTTTCTTTCCTACTGCTTCTCTAACAAACTGTCACAAAATTAACAGCTTAATGCAACACACATTTATTCTCCTATAGTTCTGGAGGTCAGAAGTGGGAAACTTAATCTTGGGCTAAAATCAAGCCATCAAGAGGGTTGCGTTCATTTTGGCTGCTCTAGGGGAGAATTGATTTCATTGTCTTTTCTAGTTTCTAGAGGCTGCCTGCCTTCCTTGCCTCTTGGCTGTGAATCACTGCTACCTCTGCTTCTCCCCTCTCTGCCTGACTCTCCTGCCTCTCTCTTATAAGGAACCTTGTGATTACAGTTGGCCCAACTGCATAATCAAAAAAAATTCCTACTCTCAAGGTGTTTAACTTAGGGATGCCTGGGTGGCTCAGTCGGTTAAGCCTCCGGCTTCGGCTCAGGTCAGATATCACGTTCGTGGGTTCGAGCCCCGCATCGGGCTCTGTGCTGACCACTAGCTCAGAGCCTGGAGCCTGCTTCAGATTCTGTGTCTCCTTCTCTCTCTGACCCTCCCCCTCTCATGCTCTGTCTCTCTCTGTATCAAAAATAAATAAAACATTAAAAAAAAAGATGTTTAACTTAATCATATCTGAAAAGTCACTTTTACCATGTAAGGTAACATATTCGCCAGTTCTGGGTACTGGGATGTGGGCGTATTTGGGGGCCGATATTCTAACCACAGCAACTCTTCAGTTTAATAAGACATGAAAGAGCACATCTAATTCAGAGCCTTCCATGATGCTCTTAGGACTCTTTCTCTAGGCTTTATGTTGCTTTGTATTAGTCTCTTGACAGGCAGGATCTTTCTCCAAAGAGAAAAAAATTATCACCAAGAAACACGAATTCCATAAAATTCCATCAGTGCCCCTCTCTCCAGAGTCCTGGAGGAGACAGGTCTCTTCGACAGGGGTCACATTCCATATTCTTTCCACAGTTAATCTGTACTTATTCTCTGACTCTAATTGTCCGACGTGGGCCGCCTGATCTGGGGGAGCGGTCAAGTTTATTCTCATTCAATCTCACAGATTTAATTATGAAGAAGGGCTCGTTTGCCAAGTGAAGAGTGGGCTACTTTGACTAGAAAAAGGGTGGTGGTTACTGGGTTGAAAAAAACGAATTCTTTTTCACAGGCTCCTTAGATATAGGAGTTGGTGTGTTTCTTTAAAAAGCTTATTACAATCCATGGAACACTTTCAAAGCCCAAGGAAACTCTGTTTATTATCAAGTTCACCAAGTTGATCTAATCACCATGGAAGGTCTCAGCCTGGGTTGGGCCACACCATAGCTTATCATGAAGTTAATGATGCCTCTGGGCTGAAAGGCCTTAATTTATTTTCCGTCCACATTGTCAGAGTGCACATGTGATTTAGCCACTCTGGCATTTCCCTGGTAGGTAGCGGTGAGAGGGGCTAACCATGGGGCTCTCTCTAAAATGGGATTCTGTTCCTTGTCTATAAAATATTGCTCAAAAAGAGAAGGGTTACATAAAAATTTTTGTGTTTCTTTTTAAAATTTTTTTGAATACTTATTTTTGAGAGAGAGACAGAGAGCAGAGAGATAAAGCGAAAGAGCACAGTGGAGGAAGAACAGAGAGAAAGGGAGACACAGAATGCAAACCAGGCTCCAGGCTCTGAGCTGTCAGCACAGATGCCATAGTGGGACTCAAACTTAACGTGCTGTGAAATCATGACCTAAGCCAAAGTCAGATGCTCAACCAACTGAACCACCCAGGCGCACCCTCACCCAAATTTTTGTTGTTTTAAATTCAAGTAACAAATACATTCCCTAAACAATGTCCTACATAAATATATGAACAAATAAATTATAAAAATAAGACATAAGGCTAAATTTCAATATAACTCTTTTCCACTTTATCCTATGTTCTTTCCTGATTCCCCAGGTATCAATCAGCTAGGTTTTATTTCAAATATGGTCTGAACATTTGCATTAGGTCATATGTAGGTTGCTTTGAAAGTCATGAGACTTTAGTTTCTATTGTTTTCTTGTAGAAGTTTCAACAAAGAAGAGAAGTTTCCTTTTCTTCAGTTATATGGGGAATAATAAGAAAGAAGACAGGAGCCCCTGGATGGCTCAATTAGTTAAGCATCTGACTCTTGGTTTCAGCTCAGGTCATGATCTCATAGTTTCATGGGTTCAAGCCCTACTTCGGCTATGTGTTGGCAACATGGAGCTTGCTTAGGATTCTCTCTCTCTCCCTCCCTCCCTCCCTCCCTCTCCTTATCTCTGCCCCTCTTTTGCTTGCTCTATTTCTCTCAAATAAAAGAATAAACCTTTTTTTTTTAAAGAAAAGGACAAAATTCATTTATTATACAAACATTCCAGATACTTGACCAGAATTACTTTTATGTGGGCACAGCTGATACTAATTCCTTTTAGTGTCTTCTTCTAGATCCAATTAACTAATCTTTTCTTTCTCTTTAGTTGGGGATGTACGTGCAAAAATACTTTTAGACAGGTAGATAATTTAAAAAACATTTTAGTCTATAAAATTTCACACGAATGAGCATGTCAGCCATGCAGGATGACTCCTATATATCCTCCAACTTCAACTCTTACCAGATCATCCTGATTCATTCTAGGTAATTTTAAAACAAATCCTAGATATAAATTTCTTTCATAAAGATAAGCATTCATTAAAAAACATTATTAATAAAGAATTGACAATAATTCTTTAAACCAATAATTTATTTAGTAAATATTTAAAATTTCCCTCTTCTCATTTTGAAAAATAACTTTTTGAACAAATATAGTTGATATGCCTTAGTTGATCTGCTTCTATTTTTTTTTTTGATTTCCACCTCTGCTTTATTTATCATCTTATCTTATTAATAAATAGAAGCTATTTTCTTTTATTTTTGGTCTTCTTCAGTCTCTTTTAATCAGTAGATTTCTCCTTTTTATCTTCCTTTTATTTTGTTTTTCCTGCATTTATTTCTTTATTTCCTTGCAAATTATTTATGGCAGCAGATGGATGTCCTGTAGAGATTCCTACAGACAGGATTGCAAGATCAATATATTTATCTCAAAGTAGGTATACCCTGGGGGTGCCTGGCTGGCTCAGTCAGTAGAGCGTGCAACTGTTGATCTTGGGGTTGTGAGTTCAAGCTCCATTTTAGGTGTAGAGATTACTTAAAAATAAAATCTTAAAAAAAATTAGATAATAGCCTGTTCAGGAAGAACTTGAAATTTTTCTTTGTCTTTAATTATTTGCTTTTATTCTAGAGCTTTGCTCTTGATAGTTTCTAAAAACAAACCTATGTAGTAATCAAATGTACAAAAGAATACATATAGTATATAACAAGTTCTAGAGAAGACCAATAAATCATGCACCCATACGCTTACCTTCCAGCTAAAGAACTTGAGTGGTGCCTGGTCTTTGATGTTCCTTTGCATCCCTTCTTAAATTCACCCCTTTTGTTCTCTTTCAGGTGTCCATGATCCCTTGTTTTTCTTCATAATTTTACCATATTGATATGAGTTCCTAAGTAATTTATTTATTTTTTTTAAATTTTTTATGTTTTTATTTATTATTGAGACAGAGAGAAACAGAGCATTAGTCGGGGAGGGGCAGAGAGAGAGGGAGACACAGAATCTGAAGCAGGCTCCAGGCTCCGAGCTGTCAGCACAGAACCTGATGTGGGGCTCAAACCCATGAGCTGTGAGATCATGACCTGAGCCAAAGTTGGCTGCTTAACTGTCTGAACCACCCAGGCACCCCTAAGTAATATAATTTAAATTCTGTCTATTTACTGAAGTTTTATGTAAATAATGTGATAAATATGATGTAAAAGGTATATATACTTCTGTGACTTGCTGGGGTTTTTTGCTCAAAATGTTGTCATTCTTCTGTGTAAGTTTCCCAGCCTCAGTGCTATTGACATTTTGGGCTGGATGAGCATTTATTATGAGGCGCTGCCCTGTGTACCCTAAGGTGTTAACAGCATCCCCAGTCTTTACTTATGCCTCCCAGTCACGACACCCACAAATGTCTCCAGACATTGCCGAATGTCCCCTGGTGGACAAAATTGCCCCTAATTGAGAAACATTTGTCTGTGTTACTATGCATAGCAGAAGGGCATTCAATTTCACTGATGTAGATGATTTCACTGCCTGAATATGCTACTATTGATTTATCCATTCTTCTGTTGATGAAATTTGCATTTTCCCAGATTTTTGCTATTACAAACCATGCTACTATGAATATATTTGTGCATGGTCCTTGGTATATATGTGCTATAATTCTAGGAGTAGATATGTAAGAGTAGAAATGCTGGCTCATGAGATTAGCACATCCTTCAACTTCAAAGTCAAGGTCAAAATATGTTTCAGCTTTCTCCTTTTTCTTTTTACAGACACACACACACACACGCATATCCATAAGTATTATAATACAAGAAAGTAGTATGGATGGAGTTAGTGGAAAAAAACAATGATAAAGTCAATGTTTTGTGTCTTAGGTGCAAGAAAGTAATTAGTTTTTTGTAGTGTTTTTAGAACTGAAAGTCATTCCTCCATTTTCCCCATAAACCTAGTGTCTTTGAAAAAGAATCTTAAGGATGAAGAAAAACATAATTGCAAAACTCTGAAATTTTCCCTTTTATTTAATACATATTTGCTGAACCTATCTTCCTGTTTATTTAGTCATTAAGATGAATAAGACACTATCCTTTTCACAAGAACCTCATGTTAGGAAGGAACAATTAACTTCAAAATGCTGTAATATGATAGATGCCAAGGTAGGGATAAATAGTGCCACAAGAGCAAAAAGAAAGAAACATTTAACTCAGCTCAAAGTGTAAGGGAAAACTTCACAAAAGAATGCCATTTAAAAAAAACGTTTATTTTGAGAGAGAGAGAGTTTGTGTGCACGTGCAAGCTGGGGGAGGAACAGGAGAGAGGGAGAGAGAGAATCCCAAGCAGGCTTTGTGCTGACAGACGCGAGGCTGGAACTCCTGAATGGTGAGATCATGACCTGAACCAAAATCAACAGTTGGATGCTTAGCTGACCTAGCCACCCAGGTGCCCCAAGAATGTCATTTTTAAAAAGTTTTTGGGGTGGGGTGCCTGGGCCATTCAGTTGGTTAAATGTCTGGCATCGGCTCAGGTGATGATCTCACGTGGGTTCAAGCCCCGTGTTGGGCTCTGTGCTGACAGTTGGCTCAGATCCTGAAGCCTGATTCATATTCTGTATCTCCCTCTCTTTCTGACCCTCCCCTGCTTGCACTGTCTCTCAAAAATAAATAAAAACATAAAAACATTAAAAATATTTTTAAAATTTAAATTTACTTAAGTAATCTCTACACCCAATGTGGGACTTGAACTAACTACCTTAAAATCAAAAGTCACATGCTCTTCTAACTGAGCCAGCCAGGAGTCCCAAAAATGACTTAAAAATTTTTTTAAAAATCCAAGTTAGTTGTATACACCATAATAATGGTTTTGGGGTAGAACTCGGTGATTTATCACTTACCAATAACACCCAGTGCTCATCCCAACAAGAGCCCTCTTTAATGGCTGTTAACCATTTAGCCCATCACCCCACTCCACTCCCTCCAGCAACCTTTAGTTTGTTCTCTGTATTGAAGAATTTGTTATAGTTTGCCTCTGTCTCAGTTTTTATTTATTTATTTTTGTTTTTTTAAAGATTTTTTTTAAAGTTTACGTATTTATTTTGAGAGAGAGAGATCATGTGTGCATGCGAGTGGGGGAGGGGCAGAGAGCAAGGGAGAGAGAATCTCAAGCAGGCTTCACCCTGTCGGTGTAGAGCACGATGTGGGGCTTGAACTTGCAAACCATGAGATCATGACCCGAGCCAAAGTTGGATGCTTAATTGACTGAGCCACCCAGGCACCCCTCTCTCTCTGTTCTTAATCTTATTTTTCCTTCCCTTCTCCTATGTTCATCTGTTTTGTTTCCTAAATTCTACATATGAGTCAAATCATATGATATTTGTATTTCTCTAAGCGACTTATTTTGCTTAGTGTAACACATTCTTGTTCCATCCACATTGTGGCAAGATTTCATTCTTTTTGATTGGTGAATAATATTCCATTGTATATATACCACATCTTCTTTATCTTTTCATCAGTAATAAACATTTGGGCTTATTCCATAAATTGACTATTGTTGATAGCGCTGCTAGAAACATTGGGATGCATTTGACCCTCTGAATCAGCATTTTTTTTTATCCTTTAGATAAGTACCAGGTACTATACTTTCTGGGTCATAGGGTAGCTCTTTTTGAGGGACCTTGATACTTTTTTCCATAGTGGCTACACCAGTTTGCATTCCTACCAACAGTGCAAAAGAGTTCCCCTTTCTCCACATCTTGCCAACACCTGTTGTTTCCTTCCTGAGTTGTTCATTTTAGCCATTCTCACAGATGTGAGGTGGTATCTCACTGTGGCTTTGATTTGTATTTCCCTGATGATGAGTGAGTGATGTTGAGCATCTTTCATATGTTTGTTAGACATCTGGATATCTTCTTTGGAAAAATGTTCATGTTTTCTGCCCATTTCTTCACTGGCTTATTTGTTTTTTGGGTGTTGAGATTGGTAGGTTCTATATAGATATTGGATACTAACATTTTATCTGATATGAAGAGTGGCACTTTAAAAAAATTCATTAGTTAAACACTTACTATATTCTTACTATGCTCCTGGCACTCTTTGGAGACTGAGAATATACCACCATTCAACAAAGGAGTCATTCTCTGATACAACTGACATTCTAATGGAGGGTGACAGACCCAAACAAATAAATAGACTATGTTGGTTGGTTATAAGGCAGGATAGGAGGATATAGAGTTTCATGGAGGGACACTAGTAGGCACAGGGAAAATTTTTTTTTTATGAAATGGTATTTAAACAAATCCATGAATGAAATGAAGGTAATGTGAATGTCTAGAGGAAAAGTATAGTAGGCATGGAAATGGTGTGCAAAGCCTGAGGTGGGAGCCACTTGCATATTTGGAGAACAGCTAGGGTAATAGACCAATTGGGCTTTGAAGGGTCTGTGGGAATTTTTGAAGTTGTTGGGAAAATTGGCTGCATGAATATCATGTGGAACCATAAGGTATTAAAGAGCAGAAAATTGTGAATTGTCCTATGTGTCTGACATCTCCGGTGTATAGGAAGGGGCAAACAGCAAGAAGAGTTTTATCAGAGAAAGGATGGGATTAGAAAAGTGGACTGAGTACAGAATGATTTTATTATAATAGCCTTCACATATACAACCCAAGTAGATGGGATGCTTTAATGAACCCCTATATTTTCATCACCTAGGTTTTATAATTTTCTAGAATTGTCCTTTTTCTATTCCTCTTTCTTCTCCTCCATTTTTGCCAAAACATTGTAAAAGCATATCCCAGACATCATATCATTTCTTCTACGTAATTCAGAATATATTTTCAAATATACAAACTTTTAAAAATATAAAACTACAATATCATTATCACATTTAACAAACATAATAACATTTTCTTGGCACTATCCAAGAGCCAACCCATATTTAAATTTCACAGATTGTCTAAAATTTTTAACTAATTGATTTATTCAAATGAATCTGCAAATGAGCCCTACCTATTACATTTGGCTGTTACGTCTTTAGTCTTTTTAAAACTTATCTTGATGGAAACCAATTTGACAATAAACTATTAAAAAATAAATTAAAAAATACACAGAAATTAACTGTCAGAGTTAGAGGTACTATGATAATCATTGACAGAAGGGCAAGAACCAATGAAGAATAATAAGATTGCAATAGAACTAAAAAGTTAAAAAAAATTTTTTTTTAACATTTATTTATTTTTGAGAGAGAGAAACACAGAGGGTGAGTGGGAGACGGTCAGAGAGAGAGGGAGACACAGAATCTGAAGCAGGCTCTAGGCTCTGAGCAAACGGTCAACACAGAGCCTGATGCGGGGCTCGAACCCACGAACTGTGAGATCATGACTGGAGTTGAAATTGGACGCTTAACTGACTGAGCCACCCAGGTGCCCCTAGAACTAAAAAGTTTGTAATAACCATAATTAATTGTATTTTGAAAGGGGAATATTTAGATAATTTAAATATCATTTCTTAGCCTGTACTAATGCTTAAAAAATATGTATGTATGTTTGTATGTATACAAAAAAATAAAATTTAGCTTGTTATGATTAAAAAAATTTTTTATCCTGCCATTGAACTTGAAGAAACTGGATCTGTTGTCCTGCAAATGTCCCACATTCTGAGTTTATCTTATTTCACATTCAAAGTATTACTCTAACCTTGACATTTACTGTAAACTCTAAGTTACCACTAAAGACTTGATGAGATTTAGGTTTTTGAAAGGAAAACTTCACAAGTGGTACTGGATGATTTGTGTGTTTCATATTAGGATACATGTATTTTCTGGTTGTCCAACTTTAGTGATTCCTCATTGAATGGTATGGATTTAGAGGTGATTACCTACAAGTTAGATCTTCATATATAAATGCTAAGGTGGCATTGAGGAAATCGGCCGTCTGTCTTCATCACAAATGGAACTGCAGTGAAAACCTCTGTATAATCAAGGATGTCTAAACTTCAACTAATGCATCTTGCTTTCACAGGTGATGTAATGTGATATAAATGAAACAGCAGAAAATTAACATTGACGTAAGAAAGAAATAGGGAATAAAGATAGTAACAAGAAAGATGAAGTGTTACATACCAAACCAATGGAGAAAAAATTCTCTTCTCGTACTGTCCCATCCACCTTGGTTCGAGAGAAACTCATTTCCAGATTAAATGATCCAAGTATAGGCCACTTGGACAATGGAAATTACTTCTTAAATTACAGAATATAAAGCACTTGATCTTAGACATTATCTACTGATGTCTGATTTCACCAATGTGGAAACTGAGGCTATAAGATACTGTTATTAAAAACTCACACAGTGAAAGTCTGATTTTTATGGATAACTTTCCTCTCTATTACATCATTTCCATCAGCATTAAAAAATGCTGTAATTTCTCTTAAAACACACACACACACACACACACACACACACACACACACACAAACTTTTTTTGACCCTAGTCCTCAGTTCAGATTTATAGATCGACTCCCATAAAGAGTTCCCGTGTTCTGAATTCCATACTCCTGAATCAAACATTCCATTTGATTTTGCCTCTATCCAACAGACATCTAAAACTTAACATGACTGTAAGTCATGAACTCTCAATCTTCTTTCCATACTCTACCTCCAGCTCTTCACACCTTAGTGACAACTTCATTCTTCGAGTTAATCAGGCCAGTTAATACACGGAGTCATCCTTGACTTTTCTTATTTTCTCATTCCTCATCCTCTTTGCACTGGGAAATCCTGTGCTTCCTAACTTTCCGGTATCTTGGAAACCTTTGCTGTCTCCATCCCAGGCCAAGCCCCTCTCTTCTCTTAGCTATCCTTTGCCCCCTACAGTCTATTTTCAGCACAGCAGCCCCAGTGACCTTTACAAACGTTAGATCATGTTATAGCTTTGCTCAAGCCTCTAATAGCTTCTTACCTCACACTGAACAAAAGATGAAGTCATTATAACGACCTGTGAGGACTTGTTTTAACCTGAGTCCTGTCACCCTCCTAACCTCACCTACCACTCTCCACATCTGATCACTACCTTTCAGCCACAATTACCTCCTTCTGTCAGACCACTTGCTGCTGCTTCCTTAGAACCTTTGCACTTGTTCTGCCCTGTCTCTGATTCGTTTCCTTCAAGTATCTGGTTGGAGGTCCCCCTTCCTTGGTTTGTTGTCCATTGTACTTTTTCAGTTTTTTAAAAAATGTTTATTTATTTATTTTTGAGAGACAGAGAGAGACAGCATGAGCAGAGAAGGGTCAGAGAGAGAGGCAGATACAGAATCTGAAGCAGACTCCAGGCTCTAAGCTGTCAGCACAGAGCCCAATGCGGGGCTGGAACCCATGAACCATGAGATCATAACCTGAGCTGAAGCCAGACACTTAACCGACTGAGCCACCCAGGCACCCCCCAATTGTACGTTTTCAATGAAACTATACCTGACTGCTCTGTTTGAAATCCTCACCCCTATTTTCTTCTCAAATCGTCTCCCTCATCTGCTTTCTTCCTTTACATTACACTTAACCTCTTCTGCTGTATGAACTTGAAGCATGAAATTAACACTATTTAACCATTTTTAATCTACTGATATGATAGTAGTATATGGTTTAATGAACAGTATATTTACTTGCTATTTTTTCCATTTGAAAGTAAACCGCTACTGATTAGTGGGGAACATTTAATAAATATTGGCTGGCTGGCTGGCTGAATGAACAAATGGTCAGCCTAGAGAGTTATATTACATAGAAATGAAAGAATAAATTCAGTTGTAAAGCTGCAGCTAATTTATATTGGGAATTTGGATAAATGATTTGAATATTAGGGAAAGGGGAGACTTGATCCTTTAATAGCCTCTTTTATTTCCTTCAAGGCCTACGGTATCAGTCCCATTTTCTAACTTAAAAGTTAGTGAATCTTAAAAACTTAAAAGAGTGAATCCTTCAAAGTTTATGGGTTTAGAGAGCAGTGAGTGAGGCTGCCTCCCCACTGCCCTGTACTGGGGCAGACTGCTGGTTAGTTCATTAAATTCACTCACTTCTTCCTTAGAAACAGACCCTCCGTTCTGTTCAGTGAGACAGTTTCCAGCTAAGAGGACATTTTCCACAGCCTTCCTTACAACCAGGTATGGCCAATGAGACATATGTGGAAAATCATTGGAAACGCTATTTATATGAACCTAGCTTAGTTGGGAGCATTCTGGCTTTGTTTTTCTCCTTTCCTCCCCACCCCCCTGCTGTCAGAAATGATTCTGGGAGTTCCGGTAACCCTGTTGAGATATGAAGTAACTCGAGGATGGAGCCTTTTCTGAGGGTGGCAAAATACAAAAAAGGAAGAATTATGGTTTAATAATGACATCACAAAACTGTCATCCATATTCTGAGTTGTCTACTTGTGCCCCTCTTTGATATTTAAATAAACCCATATTGTTTTAGAGCTACTGTTTTAGTGTGTATGTTGCTTTTTTAAAAAATTTTATTTATTTTTATTCTTTTTTTACTTTATAAAGTTTCATATTTTTT
>NC_043704.1:56380219-56405994 GCF_006229205.1 Suricata suricatta
ACATTTATTCTCTTATTGAAGTGTAATTGATACACAGTTTTGCATTAGCTTCAGGTGTATCATATACTGATTTGACAAGTTTATTTCACCCTTTCGTTTGTGATGATATGAGATGATAAAATGTCCATATGATGAGGTGAAGTGAGGTGAATGACATAGGCATTGTGCTATAGCTTTTAGCTACTTATTAACCTTCTGACAGTACATCAGAAGGAAGAAATTCTGCTTCTAGACCTTGCTTTATGGGGGATAACTGAAACTGCTGAAAGGGAAGCCACGGATAAAAGGGGACTACTGTATAATATTCAAAATAAGGATATTAATGTTGATAAAATAGTATCCTTTTGTATCCTTTAACTTGGAACAGTTCTACAGTCATTCTTTGTCTTCCATGATCTTACATTTTAGAGGAATACAAGCTAGTTACTTTGTGAAAATGTCTCTTGATTTGGGTTTGTTTTCTTATATTAGATTCAGGCTATGCATTTTTGATAGAAATATGGCAGAAGTAGTGCCATGTTCTTGTCAGTGCATCATATAGGAGATACATGTTGATGACTTGTCCATTATTGGTGATGTTAGGGTTAGAATTAAGGATAAGTTAGTGTTAAGGTTAGGGTTGGTAGGGTTAGGGTTAGTAAGGTAGCATCTGACAGTTTTCTTTACCTTAAGTTATTATTATTTCTTTGAGATTAATTTATACCTTGTTGAGGGATATTTTGAGATTAAGTTAATACCCTATTTCTTACCATACTCATGAGTTTTAGCACACCCAAATGATTCTTACATGAAAATTATTACTGCATGGCTTGCCAAATGGAGTTTTTTCCTATTGTTATAATTTCTTTACATTTATTCATCATAATTCTACCGTAAGGAGGAACTTTTCTTTTCTTATTTATACCAGTGTGGATTCATAGATTTTTATTTTATTCTGTGGGTTGAGAGACTTTTATTTATTTCCTGGCTTATATTATCTAAGATTCAGCTGGAAAGAGCCCCTTTTAAACTGGCTCATCTGTTCTTTTGACATGTCCTCACCCTTTTTAAAGCACTGCTTTACCTTTTGGGTAGCCATGACTCTTGATACAAGAGTTGGGTAAAGGTTTTTTAAGTCATTAAGGGTTGCTGAAGGAATTGGGAACTTGTGCAAATTAAAACATGAGTTATTGTGAACTGATTTTCGTTTTGTATTTAATGCAGACATTGGGAGAAGGTTTCTTTTGCCCAGTGACAGTTGCTTTTCCTTCTGCAACTCCAAACTCAACATACTTCCTTTTAATTTTTAAGTCTTCAGCCTCAGAGTCTCTTAATATTTTCTTATCCAAAAGGATGAAAGGTGCAGTGTCTCTGTTTCTTCTCCCTCATCTCCCACCTCTAATCTCTCGGAAGTTCCTGTAATTTTTGTCTCCAAAATATCTATTGAACTTGTCCGTTTCTCCTATCTCCTCTGCCACCATCTTCATCCAAGGACCATGATCTCTCAGTCGAGCTTCTAGAATAGTCTCCCAACAGGATTCTCTGCTTCCATTATGGCCCATCTCCAATTCATTTTCAGGAAATAATCATAGTGATCAAAATTTTCATACATGTATGTGTTTATATATCTATATAAGAATCTGGTTGTGTCATTTCCCAACCTAAAACTTTCCCCAAAGGTTTACTTAGTACTTGGAAAAAAATTCTAAATCTTTCATAATAAACTACAAACTCCCTACTTAGCTCTCCAACTTTATCACCTCTTTCCTTGACTACTATGTCCCCACTAGTTTGGACACTTTTTAATGTGTCACAGATGCCCAGCTATGTTCCACATTAGGGGCATCCATTCGTGCATTCCATTCCCTTTTCCTGAAGTTCTTTTACCTCTATTTTCAGTGACTACCTCCTCATTCTTCTAGTTTCTGATGAGGTGATAGATACCTCATCACCACAATGCTCCAATGCTGTCATCTGTGTAATTCTCATTTTCCTGTCACTGCAGCCTGTGACTTTTCCCATAGAGATTTTTACAACTTGAAATTTTACATTTACATATTAGTTTCTGTGACTATTGTATGTCTTTTTCACTGGTTTGTAAACTTTCAGAAGAGGGTACCATGTTTATTTTATTCACAGAATAACCAATATTTGGCACAGTGCTTTGCATACAATAATTATTCAAGAAATATTTATTGAGGGGCATCTGGTTGGCTCAGTCAGTTGAGTGTTCTACTTTCTATTTTGGCTCAGGTCATGATCTCACGGGTCATGGGATCGAGCCCTGCATCAGGCTCTGTACTTACAGCATGGAGCCTGCTTGGGATTCTCTCTCTCTCTCTCTCTCTCTCTCTCTCTCTCTCTCTCTTTCGCTTTCTCTCTCTCTCTCTCCTTCTAAATAAATAAACTTAAAAAAATTTTTTTGTTTGTGCTTTTTAATTAAATAGATGCCACAACTTGTTTCACTTTGGTAGAAATCAAAATAAGGAGTAAGAATTTGTTTACAATGAAAGTATCACAAGTTGCATTTTTATTAAAAATTGTGGAAGTTAGGATTTAATATAAAACCAAAACATTATATTAGAGATGCTTATAAGAAAATCAAAACAGGGGCACCTGAGTGGCTCAGTAGGTTGCGTGTCTGACTCTGGCCCAGGTCATGATCACGGTTCATGGGTTCAAGCCCCGTGTTGGGCTCTGTGCCGACTAGCTCAGAGCCTGGAGCCTGCTCAGATTCTGTCTCTCTCTGTCTCTCAAAAATAAATAAAATGTAAAAAAAAAAATCAGAACAAACCACATAGGTTACATAAATAAACAAAGGCAAAACAAAATGCTCTCTATTAACAAAAGATGGTGGTGGGGTACAATAACAATTGAATTTCTGTTAAAAAGAAAGCTATTTCAGTGGTGGAATATAGGGAAAGTTGAAATTATCCTTTAATAAATGTGAAATGTAAAGCATATTAAAACTGTTAAATATAATGCTAAATTTTAAAGTTCAAAGACTATATTTTTGCATGTTTCTTCATGTCGTGGTACAATTAATAGCTAAACATACTGAAATTCATATAGACGTATTTATTTCTTATTAATAATGCATTAGTCCATTCATTTTATCATATGGCTTCTCACAATTTTAATTAAACTATATTTGAATTAACAATAGCACAGTGAGTGTCAAGGAAATGAATAACTCTCAATGACTAAAGAGGCAACAAATGCAATATTCTAATCCTTCAACATGATGATTTCCCCCCATCTTTTCTAAAGATAGGAGTGTTAAGAGGCTGCATGCTAACTGTTGAGAAATACTATTCAGCCAAGAGCTGCTCAGCCACAAGGAGCAGAGACTTGAGTTTAAGTAGACATGGGGTCATTATGCTTCCAGAGGACAAGGGTTTTAGGGAGGTACTAAGAGAGGACACTAATGACTTCAAAGAAATGTTTGGACCAGCATAAAGGGCCCTTGTCCAAGGTCAGGCCAAGATGCTGAATTAATTTTATACAAAGTCCTAATCATGGGGAAATCAGATATTTGAATGACGAAGAGGAAGAATTTAAGAAATTTAAAGAATTTAAATTTAAGAATTTAAATTTAATAATTTAAACAAGGGCTTAAGGGAATATTCTTTAAATGGGTGCTCTGATTTCAAAGATGTTTTAAAATCTGACAAAGAATGATTTTATTTTTCATATATATTTGTACCAGCATAAACTTTCTAGAACTTTGGATAAGTGAAATTAACTCGGCACTGAACCTTGTAGGTTTTTTTTTAATGTTTATTTTTGAGAGTGAGAGTGCACACACACTTGAGTGAGTGGAGGAGGGGGAAAGAGGGAGGCAGAGAATCCAAGGCAGGCTCTGTGCTGTCAGCACAAAGCCCAATGTGGGGCCTATAGTCATGAACGGGGAGATCATGACCTGAGCCAAAGTCAGATGCTGTTCACCTCTGAACCTTGTATTTTTGATGTGAAATACAGAATTCTCATTGCATTTGACTGAGTTCAATCTATTTTACTATTCCATGTAAAACTTGTAATGATCTTAATTTCTAGTTCTTTTCACTAGCCAAGGAATCTTGTACAAATCACTTTACCTGTCTTGGCTGCTGTTACCTTATATGCAAGATGGAGTGCTGGAGAAGAGAGAGCAAATTTGGATCTAGAGAATAAGCTAATCTAAAACACTGTTACTAAAAAAAAACAACAAAAAAACAAAACCCCAAAAAACACTGTTACTGTATATATAGAAAACAGATTTGCTCCTATATCAATTTTTACTTAGTTTGAGTGACTATTGGGCATTTCCCAGTTGTGAAATTGGGACAATCTCTATTTGCACTGTAGATGTCAGCATCTATGTAATATATATCCAAGTCAATTCAGCACCTAGCATACAGTATGTGCTAAAAATTATGGCTATGATTATTATTAACATTTTCATTACCATTATGGGAAATTTTGCATCTTCAGAGGACTATAAAAATATTTGCATCTGGCAAATTATGTAGCAGAAATGGAAGCACTTGTCCTCTGAGACAAACATCTTCATTATATATAAAATACTCAGACACGTGTCTCCAAGATTCATTTGGGTGAATATTCATAAGGCCCTTTCATACAAACATATAGATATTTAACAACCCAATAAAATATACTAAATCAAACTTTAGAAAATTCATATGTAAGCTCTATTTATGCACACACACAGAAACAGTATATGTGGCATCGTAGTACATATTGTCTGTGCTCCCCAGCAAAGTACCATCCACACTGTATCTCCACCTACTTTTGCAAATAAAATTTTATTGGAACACAACCAAGCCATTTTATGTATATTCTATTGATGGTTGCTTTTGCACTACAGTGGCAGAGTTGAGTAGATGCGATAGAGACGGACTGGGTTGTCCTCACATCCTAAACTATGTACTGTCAGGTTGTATACTGAAGAGCTTGCTGATCACTGATATACTCTATACTTACATGTATCTATATGTCTTTGCATATCCTTTCTATATAACGTTTCTATAACAACAGAGAGAAAAGGTAACAGTTACCATTTGTTGTTGACCCAAGTGCCAACAATTTTGCCTGTATATAAGCTTATGTAATCCTCATACTTATGATACAGTTAAAATTACATCCTTTTGTGGAGAGTGGAAAACAAGGCTTGGGGAGATGAAGTGACAGATCCAAGACTGCCCAGCCATTCGGCAGCAGAGGGATGTCTAAATTCATGCATTGGGACCTAGAGATCTGGCTAGCTGAAACTAAAAGATGGTGCAGCTTCATACAGGCCCCAATGCATAAAGTTCTGTGTAGAAATGGGGCCAATAGGATTTGGAGCTTCTTTGCCATGAGTAGGTCTCATGGTGGAGAGAGGAGGCATTTTGCTGTCCAAGTGATTCAGAAAGGTAGGTGTGTGTGTGTGTGTGTGTGTGTGTGTGTGTGTGCGCGCACACACTCACTTTGGGAAATTTGCTGTGATCACTTAGATTCCCCAGAAGGTCATCTTTTCATTTGCTCTAAAAGGAAAGTAAAATTCAAGCTTTCCTGTGGATGGCGTGAATCTGCCCCAGCATATGAATATGCAAGCATCTGTGATCACATGGAGGCTGTGCAACATGGAAAGTGGCAGAAAGCTAATGACTTTTTGTAAGCACTATAGGCAATTTGGGAGAAGTTTGGTATTTATATTTTGAAAAAAAATTTAGAATTTCTGCCACTTGTAACAATTATATGTTACCTGCTTGGTAATTTATACTAACCTTGCAGAAGTTTACAAATTGAACATCCTACTGAGTTTGTCCCAAGGACAATTTTTTGATAAAATCTGTTTTTATATTCCCAAATTTTTAGTTAGCCATGGTAGCTGTGTGTGACTCTTTCAGAGTTCTGTCCTGAAATTCATAATCATTGCATCTGAGAAGAGAAAAAGTAATCATTTGTATCTATAGTGAAATATATAAGTAGGTGTTTAATACAAGCTAATATTTTGTTAACAGTGCTAAGAGAACTAGATTGTTCATAGTTCTCTGAATAGGTCTAATTAATTTCTATAAATCCCTGACAGTGGCCCTATTTTTGGTGCACATATTTGTACACCTGGTGTCTTCTTTTGTGTAGTACATTGCATAAATAATTTTTTTTATTAATCTTTTATGTTTATTACTGATACAGAAACAGCATGAGTGGGAGAGGGGCAGAGAGAGAGGGAGACACAGAATCTGAAGGAGGCTCCAGGCTCTGAGCTGTCAGCACAGAGCCTGACGTGGGGCTCGAACCCACAAACTACAAGATCATGACCTGAGCCTGGTCAGACACTTAACCTAAGACTGAGCCACTCGGTGCCCTGCATAAACAACTTTTTAAAACTCTGGATGAAGTTCTCTGTGAAAGTCTTAATTGCTCCTTGATTATCAAGATCAATCAATAAGTATATGTCTTATAGCAATAATTGCAACTTAACGTAATGTTAACAGCTTTGTTACAGATATGATTAGAGAATTGAGGAGATTGGGGCTTCAAGACATCTTTTTCATGGATCTTGAGATTGCAGCTAATATCTAGTATAAAATTATACTCAGTGGGATGCTTAAACATTCATATTGCAGTTGATAAAAATTTCTCAGTAAAATAGTATATTTAAAAATGTGTGAGCATTTGAGTGTGCAAAAACAAATATAAATTGTTGCATGTATCACCCTTTCTCAGGATGTTTAGTGGGACTTTGTATGTGTGGAGACTACATCCAGGCAAAGCAAACTGCCTTCGAAGCTCATTTCAGGAATTGCAAGAGCCATATTTATTGCTTTTCCAAAGCCTAAAATGTATATGTAAATATACTGTCTGCCACAAAACCTTATTTGATATTCAAATGTTCACTTTATATCCTCCATCCACCCTGAGGACTATTTCTAATATCAAGACTGCCTTTCTATGTAGTTTATGTTTTTAATGCCACTAGTGACAAATATACTTTAACAATGGTAAATAATCATTGCTGGGGAGAGTTCTTGATGGTCTTAGAAATATAATAATTTAAAAAATATGCTTGAAGGGTTATATCCTGATTTTAGTATGTCTGAAGCTTCAATTTCAAAAAAGATAAAGGAAAATCAAGAGAAGAAAGAAAAGGCAGCTAAATAATGGTGAGCTGTTGAACATTTGGATGATATAAATTTATGTGAATCTTAAAAGGATGAGAAAAACAACCCAGCTCTCCATGGTTGAATAAACAAGATTGGAACTGCCTCTTCCCAAGCTGTATTTTAATCTTTTTCAATTTTTCTGCTGTCTCTTCGTATAATTAGTGGTCGATACTTATTAATTTATTTGGCATTTATCATGCCAATGTTAATTCATGCATATCTAATATACTTTAATTAGAATTGGGAGAAAATTTCCTGATATGATGGGCTAATTCTAATGTAATATTTATTGAGAGAAAATAAATATTATCACATGAATCCCTCTGCAGTTTACTAATTAATACACTCTTACTCTAGAATATACAGAGTTACATTGGGATTCATACCAAATGAAATCGCAGCAGTTTG
Organism: Suricata suricatta; assembly: GCF_006229205.1. Lineage (NCBI taxonomy): Eukaryota > Metazoa > Chordata > Mammalia > Carnivora > Herpestidae > Suricata > Suricata suricatta. Next base: position 56,387,758 of record NC_043704.1, read on the forward strand.
AAATTGATCAATATTTATGTTGACACTTAATGCATCTCTCTTAGAAGCCCTATACAAGAACAAGTTACCCAGCATCCAGGCTGTTTTATGAACTCCATTTCCATTTTGTACTTTGTAGATTGGTAGCCTTACAAGTTGCTCTAGATTTCTGTTGGTAGGGAGATGATGGCTTAGATGAAGACAAATTCTCATGGTCATTGTTGCAAGAACTCTCTGCTCTTCTTGAGTCCATCTTCCCTTACCTCCTCCTTGCCTTTGCTTCTCTTTCATGTTTGAATCTGTGTTTGGCCTCTTCTCCATTTACAATTTATCGCAAGGTCTAGGGTTGAGTTCTGGAGAGTCAAGTTGTTGAACTGAGTTGTAATGAAACTAGAGCCCCACATTTTTCTGTGATTATCTTATAAAGCTTGCTAAAATCCACATCTTTTACTGCTTTTGGTACAAACAATTACTTTGTGATTTCTGAATTGACTCCATCATTAGTGCTTAGGAGGAATTTTTAAACTCATGTTTCCATGGCCATGTTTCTAGGCTGCAGTATATATTTTTACTTCTACTATTACTAATGAAACTTTTATGCTATTTTTTCTTTTATAAAGAGCATTCTGACCATTTGAGTATGCTTTAGGTATGAGAATGAAGAGTCAGTTTAAAATAAAAAAAGTCAAGGGGTGCCTGGGTGGCTTAGTTGGTTAAGCATCCGACTTCAGCTTTGGTAATGATCTCAGGGTTTGTAAGTTTGAGCCTCACATTCGACTCTGTGTTGACAGCTCAGAGCCTGGAGCCTGCTACGAATTCTGTGTCTCCCTCTCTCTGCCCATCCCCCCTCCAATAAATAAATAAATATTGAGGAAAAAATTTAAGATCAAAAAGTCATACTCTAAACATCATACTTAAGTGTCCTTAAGATGGACCTATATTTTACAATCCAGCACTTTGATATCAGGAACAATAGAAATATTTACAAACTGACTATCTGAATTTTAAAAAACAAATTTGTGAAATATCATGTAAGTATGTGAAAATGTAAATTTCTTGGTAAGTATGCTACCAGATTATAAACATTTTGAGAGTTGGGACTATGTCTTTCTCACATTTACATTGGCCAAACCTTCACATTTGAAGACTTTGGATTTTCTCTGACTTCAAAATGTTTAAAAATTTTAACAACCTACCTCCAAAATTTTAGATAATACTATTTGTTAAATAGCAGCTTTAGTTTAAGAGTGCAACAGCAAGCCAACCTTTTGTTTTAACATTAAGTAGAGTTATCCAATTGTCTGAAACCAGAAACTGTTTTTTTCTAGGCATTAGTAGAAAATCAATCACATATTGCATATGAGATTGAGTAACTATTACATGTCCCTTTGAAGTCAGTTAAAAAGTGATTCAATAGTGCTCAGTGCTTTCCAAGGTTGTAGTAAGTAGTAAATACATAATTACTATTTAGATTTCTAAATATTTTTTAATGTTTATTTATTTTTGAAAAAGAAAGACATAGAGTGAGCTGGGGAGGGGCAGAGAGAGAAGGAGACACCGAATCTGAAGCAGGCTCCAGGCTTTGAGCTGTCAGCACAGAGCCTGAGGTGGGGCTCGAACCCAGGGACCTCAAGATTATGACCTTAGCCAAAGTCAGATGCTTAACCTACTGAACCACCAAGGCCCCCGTAGGTTTTTTAGATTTCAGTTACTACTGTTATCATGAAGGCCACATATATACTTACAAAAGAAGATCCTTTTTATTAGCCAGAAAATATTACTCTCAATGTTTGTTCTTCATTTAGAAGTTAAGTCCAAAGACAGAGACTGAATCATATTACCCTTACTAAAGAACTTGAGGAGCACCTGGGTGGCTTAGTTGGTTAAGCGTTAAGGACCCCAACTTGTGGTTTCAGCTCAGGTCATGATCTCCCGGTTTGTGAGTTAGGGCCCTGCGTTGGGTTCTGTGCTGACAGTGTGGAGCCTGCTCAGGTTTCGCTCGCTCTCTCTCTCTCTCTCTCTCTCTCTCTCTCTCTCTGTCTCTGTGTGTCTCAAGATAAATAAACTTCAAAACAAAACTTGAGTGAACTACTGCTGACAGAATTGTCCCTTTCTCTCCAACCCTAACATGCAGACTTAATCAGGCACATTGCTGGCCACCCTGAATATGGTGTTTATTTCCCTAAAGTAATGAAGTCGATGGGTATGGTAGCTTCCATTTACTGAGCAACTACTTATTAGTGGTGGAACCTTTACTAAGTAATTTCAAATATTCTCTCTCCAGAGCCTCCTGCTGTCACAGGAAATCTAAAAGATCTTCTAAATCTAATCTAATCTGAAGGGTGCTCTCTTTTGAAGCATTCTGATAGCCACAAAGTTTAATGATATTGGAAGTTGGGGGGAGGGGTAAGCAACCAATTAAGCTATTAGTTTGAAGCTGCCTGTTAGACTTACAGTCAAAATGCAAATGTCAATATTTAAATACTTTTTGCTACAGTACAGCACAAGAGAGAGAAACAGTTCAATAATGTACACTGCAGGAAATGGGTGATAATGCCTTTTCCCTTTTCTGGAAGTTGCCTAGGAAAGAGTAAAACCTACTCCAGTAAATTAGGCCTTTCCTATAACATTTTTGGATTTTCATTTAGGAAGAGAAAAAGAAGATCAAACTCCAAATTTCTTCCCATTTCATCCCATCTGACAGCTTTAAATGGAGCCAAGTAGTTTTCTGATTATTACCTTCCGTCACGATAATACTTGTCTCCTACTTCTCTGGCACAGATGCCGTATCCTTCGCTGTTGTCAACGTGTCACAGCATTTTCCCTCCATATTTAACTTGCTTTGTTCTAACCAACTGTATCCAGTAGATATAATTTTGTGATGATACTTTTCTAGCACCACCACCTGCCATTTGAGTGGAAATGCCAGGTAAACAGAATTTAATTTTCGGAAGTGTTTTTTCTTAAGCTTTGTGGAAATTCAGATTTGCATTTTCTTTCATTTTCCACTGAGTTCTGTGCTCACAAGATAAGTGATCCTTTCTGGGAACTGAAGTTTATCTAGACCACAGGAGTGCTCTGGTTTGTGAAAACTGATATAAGAAAAATCTACATGCAAAAGAGAAGTCAAAGGATTTATTTTTTTAGAAGTGATCTTTGGTTTAGGATTTGCTAAGGGGTTGTTTCCAAGTGTCTGCTCTGGAAGTACATCGGCTTCTTTTGCACATCATTCACTATTTGTCAAAAAACAAAACAAAACAAAACAAAACAGGGCCAAGAAAATTAAAGAATTGGTAATCTACTCTCAATTATAGAACAATTTAAAGTGAAGACACGTTTATCTGAAATCATAGTGCAAGTCAACCTGAAAACATGAGTGCCATGCCAAATGGCAGAGAAGTCAGCTTGGGAACATGATGTTCTTGATTTCCATTGACTCACTGGCTCTCCTGGGCTGGACTCTGTTCAAAAGCCACAGACGTTGTTATAGTTTAAGTAAGATCTTTGTTCCCAAGGGATTTTTATAATCTAGTGATAAAGAACAAATTCATGAATGCTGATTCCTTCACACTGTGGAGTGTACTGGCCTGGAAGCGAGATTCAGTAGTAGAGTTAATCAGAAAATTCTTTGAGAAAACAGCTTTTGATATGTGGCCTATAGAAGGGAAACATGCTCAGTCTATGGCGCACACTGGCAACCTAGTGGGGTAGGGAAAGTGTGCAGTTTGGCATCTGGAAATTTGATTTGTCTCTTAAATAGGCATATGACCTGGGGGAAGATAGTTCGCTTCCATGAGCGAAGTATCCTAAACTAGACTGATGACCTTCATCTACCTCATAGCGCTGGGGAAACCAGCTGAGATGTAGTTGGGAAGGGTGTAGCACAGTCTGCTTTACAGTTTCTCTGAGAATTTGGCTATATTTTCAATTTGTTCCCATAAAGGTATCAAGCCTTCTAGATCCACATCTACTTCTGAGTAGGAACACCTGGTCCTGGTTAGTGGGAATTCAGCCTGCAGTGGGAAGGCAGACACTGGAGAGGCTTGGAGAACATGATGGACACTAATAAAAAGCAGCCTGTAGGTTGGTGTTGCTCAGCTTAGGGGGAAGTCAGTCTGCAAGGTTGGAAATGTTAAAAACCTTTAGCAACAAATGAGGGGATAGGGGAAAAAAAAGCCAGCAAAGGGTAACATGAGAAAGGACCTAGACAGAGAAAGTGGCAGAGAACTCTTTTGATGAGTGGTAATTTTCTTGAGAACAGAGATCTGCGATTTAAAAATTGGTTCATAAGTATTTAATGAAGGTAGAATGAGAAATCCCTGTTTCCTGTGTACTAGCAGCGGGGTTTTCTGCACAGGTGTGTCCAGATACTGACATGCTGGCAAGATGCCTTAGGAATAGCAATTGCCCGTGACCCTCCTATGCCGCTGTGCCCGTCAGTGTCTGCTCTGACGTTAAGGATAACTTTTTGAAATCCAGGCTGCCGATGCTTGGAACTTAACTTTTCTCTTGATTCAGTCGGAGAGGACCAGAAAACCAGAGGACCGATGATTAATGCAGTGTTAGAGGGGATAGGAGAAAGACCTCGGAATGGGATGCTTCCACCTCTGGCTGGAAGGTGTCTGTGGAACGGCTCAGGATAGAGAGAACGCAGCAGCTTGCAAATGGTACCCATTCCTCCTCACTAGTAATAGGAAAGTAAGAGGAAGGTCCAAAGGCAAAATAATTTATAGGATGATTTTTACGTTTCTGGATTTCTATTAAAAAAAAAAACCCACTATGATTCTGTCAGTAGTTCTGCTTCAAGAGTTTGCCCTGCTGTCTGGTTAGGCTTTTGGCTAAAATATCCAATTAACAAGGTGGATCTGATTACTCAGATGCTCTCCCCTTGGTTATGACAAGCCTTCTTCTTAAAAATTTCCATTTATATATATATATATATATATATATATATATATATATATATATATTTATTTATTTATTTAATTTGTCTATACCAATTGCCCAGCAGCATGTCAGATAGTGACAACTTTTATATCTTCAAATTCAGTTCTTGTAAGTCACCTGTTATACAGAACCGGAAAATGATAGGGCTGAAGGGCAAAGTCAAAGATCACCTGTTTTATCCCTCTACCTCTGTGCAGGCCGTGGAATGACCCAAATGCAATACTCATGTTAATTACGTTGATTCTGCTGAGTGTGGTTGTATGCCATTTCCTGCCTCTGTCCCTCAGCTGCAAATTCGAAATGGCCACATTTGTTTCAGTGATAATGCTAACTACTGCCATAACGTTATCTAATAAAACATGATCTGATTTTGTGATTCAAATGGCAGATGCTGCTCTTATCTGATTTCTTTCCTAAGATCCATTTGGCCTCTTTCTAATCCCCTCTGCTTTGATTTTGCTAACATCCTGAGGTTAACTTGCTGCTCATGATTGAGTGTATTCTGTCAATATATAAAGAATGTTCAGGGCCTGGGGAGGAACGGGACCCAGGACTTCTGGACCTCTTTGCCTCCTTTGTATTTCCTTTCCATAAAATATGTTTTTGATAATACTTTTTCCATTGGAGAAAAGTGAAGGTGGAGCTTAGAGTCAACTGCAGAATTGCTTTTCTGAGGAGAAGCTCCCCCAGACCTAAGTTTCCTACATTATAGGGAACGTTAGCTGATGACCCAGGCAGCTCCAGCATCTCTGCAAGCTCCACAGACGTCAGAAAAGGCCAGCTGAGGGGCGCCTGGGCGGCTCAGTTGGTTAAGCTGCCGACTCTTGATTTCAGCTCAGGTCATGATCTCACAGTACATGAGTGGGTTTGAGCCCCATATCATGTTCTGTGCTGACAGTGCAGAGCCTGACAGGAATCTCTCTCTCTCTCTCTGCCCCTCCCCTGCTCTCTCTCTCTCTTTCTCTCAGAAAATAGATAAGATAAAACAAAAAAAAAAAGAAAAAGAAAAAGCCAGCTGAGCTCACTTTGCTTCTGACATTTAGACAACTCGCCCAGTTTTCAACATGTTACAGTTTAGCTGCAAATAGGGTGCAGATGAGAGTGTTTTTGTCGCTGAAGTGTGAGATTCTCCCATAGCTCCAGGAGTTCCTAATATATATATAAATATATTGTATATAATATATATAAATGATATAAAAATTTAATTATATAAATTAATATATTTCAAAAACATATAAATATATAAAATATAAGTATATATATAAAACCATTCATATAAACATACATTTTAATAAATTAAAAAAAATTTTTTTAATTTTTGAGAGACAGAGACAGCTCGAGCAGGGGAGAGGCAGAGAGAGAGGGAACTAAAGAATCTGAAGCAGGCTCCAGGCTCTGAGCTAGCTGTCAGCAGAGAGGACACACGGGGCTCAAACCCATAAATGTGAGATCATGACCTGAGCCGAAGTCAGACGCTTAACCGACTGGGTCACCCAGGCGCCCCTTTAATAACATTTTATATATATATATATTTTTTTTTTTTGAGAGAGGGCACAAGTGAGCAAGGGTCAGAGAGAGGGAAAGAGAGAGAGAATCCTATGGGGAACAGAGAGAGAGAAGTGGGGTTCATCCGAAGTGGAGCTTGAGCTCACCTGAAGCGGGGCTCTTGCTCACCGGAATTGGTACTTGAACTCAAGAACTGTGAGATCATGACCTGAGCGGAAGTCAGATGCTAATCGATTGAGCCATCCAGGTGCCCTAAGAAATATATATTTTTATACAATTGTTGCTTTCTAATGAATGGAACAACCACAAATAGCATAACAGAAATGCATTCAGGAAGCAAACAGACTGTTATTGAGGTGAAAGAACCTCTCTCATCTAATCTTTCCAGAAGTTTAGATTTAGTCTGTATGTACCCATATTTATATGTGTGGATGTGCATGTGTGTATGTGAAAGAGAGAGAGAAAGAGAGAGACAGATTGATTCTTCATACTATACCTTATAATTTAATAATTAGCATCTTCCCCAGTGATGGAATAGAGAGATTGCTCATTATGTCTGCAGATGGGACTGTGCTGGGCAAGCTAACAACATACAATGCTAGTCAATTTCACAGCTGCACAGAGCAATGGAGAAGTAGATGAAACTGTCACTAAGTGTGGAAATCAGGTTGGATCATGAATGTGGAATAAAGGTTTTGCAGGGAGAAAGCTAGGAAATTTTAAATGATGAAGTGGAGTCAGTTTTCAGAAATAGAAATTTTAGGAAAATGCTCTTTAGTGAAAATTGAGAAGAGGAACAGGGGGAAAAAACCCTTTTCCCTTCTAAGATAATAAGGCTGGAGTAAAACTGCTCAAAAATATTAAGAATATCTGAATAGTAAAAGATCAACTGAAAACAGATGACTGGATCACATCTTGTGGTGGGAAGGTAGAAGTCAACTAAATCAGGAGATAATGTCCTTGACTTGTATGCAAAATTTAGATTATTATTTAGACATACACTTTGCTTGCCTACTATATAGCCCCCTCTAAAACATTTCTCATATTGTAAACAAAGTAATCTTTTGTTTTTTAAAGTTTTTATTTTTAACTAAGTTTAGATTTACAAAATATTCAAAAATAAAAATGTAAACTTCACCTAGTTATTTTCTCTTTTCCCTTCCTTCCTTTCCTTTCTCTGCCCCTTTTGCTTCTTTCTCCTCACCCTGCCTGCCTCCCTCCTTTCTTCCTCCCTCTTTTCTCTTTTTCTTTTTCTTTTTATACATTTAGAGGGAACTTTTTGATAGTAAATTGTAAACATTGTACATCTTTACCTTTAAACACTTCAATGTGGATTTCTTAAAAAGGAGAAATCATTTTATATAACCACAGTATGATGATTAAAATCAGAAACAAAAATATAGTACTATTATCTATAGATTTTCAATCTTTCATTAATATCTTTGTAGTAAAATATCCCCCCTCTGGTTCAGAATTTAATCCATCATTATAAATGACATTTAACTGTCATCATAGTAATCTTATTAAAATTTAAATATTAATATCATTACCTGGCTAAATATCCTATGATGATTTTATACTCTTCTTCAGATAAAAATAAAACATTCATGGCTAAGGCTCATATTCAGCTGTTATGCAACCCTCAGATCATATTGATTTGTTAATGGCTCTTATGATTCTCCTGCATTTATTCAGATTGGCTGGTGTCTGTGCCCAACAGTTGTTAAGTATTTGCAGTATTACTTCTGACTGTGCATCATAACATCCTACTTTCCTTTCCAGATTAATATTTTGCCATTCATTCCCAAGTTGTCTTTGCTTCATTCAGACTTGCCATGGAATGTGAAAGGCTTAAGTTTTAATGCTACCTGAAAGCTAATGATGTAGTCTCCCTCAGTTCCATGGATGCTAGCAGAAGACACAAGATCCTTGGATCAGAGACAGGGGATATTATTTGCACAGGACAGCAGGCAGATTCTTGTTCATTTTGGTTCTTCATGATCCCAGATCCCATGAGGATGATGTGGATGGAGGCCCAGGTAGATGCCTTGTACATAATGGGTCTATGTCACTGATGAACAATGAGCTCAGGAAACAAAACCCTCAATCTTATAAATAGACAACTAGCAAACTTGTCCAGTCTTTGACCTAGAGGAAGATATTTTTATTAGTCTGGTCAGGAACCAAAGATGCTTTTTTCCCCAGGGAGAGACACTATCTCTTTCTTCCATGGTTGTTGCTATACAAACGTCCTTGGAAAGATAGTCCAGCACAAGAGCTGATACAGGATGTCCATAAATACCATGGAGAATTGTCTCCCAACCATACTGGGCATCGTTCAGTTTCTTTAATGGGTTATGTTCCTTTCAAGTGCCATTGCATGTGTCATTTTCCTTTTGGAAACATTTTCCCCTTCTTCCTCTGCCTGATCTAATTAATGTCTCATCATTCTTTAAATCCTTCATATTCATGATTTTTCTTCAGTCTCCCAGATGAAGTTCAGTTCTCCTATAGATCACTGTACATTTCATTAAGGGGACTTATTGTACTCTGTGATTTATATTAGTGTAAATATTTTATTAGTGTCTGTCTCTCATAGTAGACATAGTTCCGTAAATGTCAGGGACTGTGCTGTGCTGTTTGACTTGAATCTCCAAGATTTAGCACAGTAACTGACACATGGGAGAACACCCCCCAAAATTTGTGGATTGAAAAAAAAAGTATGTGTCAGGCATGTAGTATTTATTTTTAAACTTTAAAAAATATATTTTTTCTATTTTCTTTTCTTCTTTTTAAAATTTATTTTGAGAGAGAGAGCACACAAGCAGGGGAGGGGCAAAAAAAGGAAGAAAGAGAATCTCAAGCAGGCTCCCCAGTGGCAGTGCAGAGCCCAACACAGGGCTTGAACCCACTAACCAGGAGATTATGACTTGAGCCGGAATCAAGAGTCTGACATTCAACTGACTGAGCCACCCAGGTGCCCCAGCACGTAATATTTAAATTAGCAAGGCCTGTGGTTACATAGTCTCTGAGCAGTTATTCCAGAGTTTTTTAAGTGTTTGATTTTGTGAAATCACCTACCATTAATGAGAGTTTGGTCTGTTTCTAATATTTATACCTCATTATGTGTTTGTGTATGTGTAAATGCAGAGGCTAAGATCTCCAGTATAATGATGCAAGTATTAATGAAAGAGGATACTCCTCTTTCGTTTTGACTAAAAATGAATAGTTCTGATCTTTCATTAGGAATAGTCTTCAAGAGGATAACCTTAAGTAAATTTCTTTTGATTCAGAGTTGGCTAAGAATTTTCTTAAAGAATGTGAATTGAGTTTTAGCAACCACTTCTTTGCAGTATTTTCTTCTTTAACCTATTGGGGAGTAGAATAATTCTTACATTCCAAAAAAAAAGTTATATGTCAATTTTTCTTTAGGAAGGATTTAACTGCTTATAACAGAATACCCAATTAAAAGTGAATTAAATAACGAAGACAGACACTATCTCACATTACAAAAAGTCTGGAGTTAAGTTGTTCCAAAGTGGCTCAGGCTCAATAATGTTAGGACTCAGACACACTTCCCTTCATGCTTTTTAGATAACTCTAACAATGCTTAGAATGTTTAGCGTTCTCCTACAGAAACCAAAAATCATCATCTTTCAACTTTTAATTTGAATAATATACTCAAAAACATCAAATTTGAAATTTGTTTCCCTTCAGTATATAATAAATTTATACGCCCATGTATTAACTAAATATCACAGAAAAACATGTATATCTAAAGCAAGATATTTAATAATAGTTGGTGATGATATGTTAAAATGTCCGTAATATTGAAGACTAGGTTTATATACAATGAAACCAGTTACATTTAAAAATTTTATTTATTTTGAGAAAGAGAGCAGGAAGGGACAGAGAGAGAAAGGGAGAGAGAGAATCCCAAGCAAGCTCCAAACTGTCAGTGCAGAGCCCAATGTGGGGCTTGATCCCACAAACGATGAGATCATGACCTGAGCTGAAATCAAGAGTTGGACACTTAACCAACTGAGCCACCCAGGCACCTCAAACCCAGTTACATTTTTAACACTACCAGAGAATCTATGTATATCTTTGAAACATTAATTTAATATCTAAATTTTTTAATAAAAACATATATAGCACTATAATCCTATAATCTAGACATTTTAAGGATAGTATGATATATTGCATGATTATTTTGAATTTCTAGATAAATTTATTTTTTTGCATCTTTTAAGTATGTATCAACATGTAGTTTATTATATATAGTTGACATATCCATTGAAATTTGATGTATATGAATTTACAAGTTAATTTTTTAAAGTACTTGTTATGATGAGTCTGGCTACATGAATCACAATGCTAATGCTGCATTTTGAACATTAATTTATAATTTATAAACATTCATAAATATTGTAGTTGAAAGTGAAAAATGATTTTTTTCCCCATACATTGACTAGATGTTATTTTGAATCATAAATTCAACATATCTCTTAGGATGCTACCCCAAAACTATGTTGAAATGCTTGTCTTTCTTAGAAATACACTTGAATCAGTTCCAGCTGAATATTTTATTAGCACCACGCTCTAACCAACTGAGCTAACTGGCCACTTCCAGCTGAATATTTTAGATACAGCTTATTTTAAAAACACATAGCACTTAGATGATGCAGGTAGTACTTTATTATGAATTTATGTCAAAAATATGTATTTTGCAAAAAAAATCAAGAAATAAAGAATTAAGATGAGTAGAAGAAGGAATAAAGATCAGAACATAAATAAATGACATGGAGATTTAAAAAAATCATTGAAATACATCAGTAAAACCAAGATATGCTTCTTTGAAAAAGATAAAGAAAATTGACAAACCCAAGAATAAAATCAAGAATAAAAGAGAAAAATACAGAAAAATAAAAAAACGAGACAGAAAAGTAACAGCTAACTCCATGGAAATACAAAGGACTATAAGAGGATATTATGAAAGTTATATGCCAACAAACTAGACAACCTGGGAGAAATAGATAAATTCCTAGAGATCTACAAAACTGAACCAGGAAGAAATAGAAAAACTGAATAGAAGTTACAAGTAGTGAAATCAAATCAACAATCAATTAACTGCCAAAAAATAAAAGACTGGGGCCAGATGGATTCACAGGTTAATTCTACTGGACAGTTAAAGGAAAGTTAATGTCTATTCTCATAAACTATTCCAAAAAAAAAAAAAAAAAAAAAACAGAAGAGGAAGGAAGGCTTTCAAATACATTCTACAAAGCCAGCATTCCCTTGATATCAAAACCAGACAAAGATACCACAGAAAGAAAAATAGAGGCCAATATCCCTGATGAACATAGATATAAACATCCTCAACAATATGTTAATAAACTCAATCCAATGATACATTAAGAAGATCATTTACTACAATCAGATTGAGTTTATTTGGGGGATGCAAGGATGGTTTAATATTTGCAAATTAATCAAGGTCTTAAACCAAATCAACAAAACAAGGATAAAAAGTTACATGATGATCTTAATAAATGCAGAAAAAGCATTAGGCAAGATTTGATAGCCATTCATGATAAAAACTCAACAAAATGGTATTAAGGGAACACACCTCAACATGATAAAGGCTATTTATGAAAAACCTACAGCTAACATCATACTCAATGGTGAAAAACTGAGAACTTTCCCTTTAAGATCAGGAAGTCCATTATTTTCACTTCTATTCAACATAGTACTGGAAGATCTAGCCACAGCAGTCAGACAAGCAAAAGATATAAAAGCAATCATAAAAGCAAGAGAAATATTGCTAAAGAAGAGGTTAAACTCTCACTGTTTGCAGACAACATGATACTATAGATAGAAAATCGTAAAGATTCCATCAGAAATATACTAGACATTATAAACGACTTAAGTGAGTGGCAGGATACAAAATTAACACCTAGAAATCAGTGGTGTTTCCATACACTAATAATAAAGTAGTAGAAAGAAAAATTATAAAAATACTATTTATAATCACACCAAAAATAATAAAGTATAGTACCTAGAAATAACAAAAGATGTGAAAGACCTGTTCCTGAAAACAATAAAATACTAATGAAAGAATTTGAAGATGACATAAACAAATGGAAGTTATTTGATTCTCATGGATTAGAAGAATGAATATTTTTTAAATGTCCATAATACCCAAAGCAGTGTACAAATTCAGTGCAATCCCTATCAAAATACCAACAACATTTCCCACAGAACTAGAAGAATTAATACTGATATTTTCATGGAACCACAGAAGACCCCAAATAGATAAAGCAATCCTGAGAAAGAAAAAAACACCAAAACTGCAAGTATCGCAATATCAAATTTCAATATATACCACAAAGCAGTAGCAAAACTGTACAGCACTGGCATAAAATAGATATATAGATCAGTGAAACATGGTAAATACCCCAGAGATAAACCCACAATTATATGGTCAATTAATCTATGAAAAAAGAGGGAAGAATATACAATGGAGAAAATACAGTCTTTTCAATAAATGGTGTTGGGAAACCTGGACAGCTACCGGTAAAAGAATGAAACTAGATCACTTTCTGATACTATACTCAAAAATAAATTTAAAATGGATTAAAGACCTAAATGTAAGACCTGGAATCATAAAAATCCTAGAAGACAACACAGGTGGTAATTTCTCTGACATTGTCCAGAACATTATTCTAGAGATGTCTCCTAAGCCTGGGGAAACCGAAGTTAAAATAAATTACTGAAACTACATCAAAATAAATAGCTTTTGCACAGTGAAAGAAATCATCAACAAAACAAAAAGCCTACTGAAGATATTTTTAAATGATCTATCCAATAAGGGGTGAATATAAAAATATAAAGGATTTATACAACTCAACACCAAAAAAACACAATCCAATTAAAAAATGGGCAGAAGACCTGAATAGACATTTTTCCAAAGAAGACCTACAAATGGCCCAAAACAGACACATGAAAAGATGGTCAGTATAATTAATCATTAGGGTGCCTGGGTGGCTCAGCAGGTTGAACGTCTGACTGGCTCAGGTCATGATCTTGTGATTGGTGAGTTCAAGTCCCACATCAACTGCTGTCAACGTGGAGCCCACTTGGGATCCTCTGGTCCTCTCTCTCTCTGCTTGTGCACTCTCTCTCAAAAATAAATAAATATTTAAAAATATCACTAATCATCAGAGAAATGCAAATCAAAACCCCAATGAGATATCATCCTACATGAGTTAAAATGGCTAAAATCAAAATGACAAGAAATAACAAGTGTTGATGAAGATATGGAGAAAAAGGAAAGCTTGTGCACTGTTAGTAGGAATGTACATTGGAGCAGCTACTGTAGAAAACAATATGGAGGGAGGGAGGATCTTCAAAAAATTAAAGATAAAAACATATGATCCAGTAATTCCACTGTTGGGTATTTACCCCAAGAAAAGGAAAACACTAATTCAAAAAGATATATGCACCCCTGTTTTCACTGCAGCATTTTCTTTTTACAACAGCCAAGATATGGAAGCAACTTGTATTTGCTGATAGCTGAATGGATAAGGAAAATGTGAAGTGTATACATAATGGCATTATTACTGAGCCATAACAAGGATGATCTCATGCCATTTGAAACAACAGGGATGGACATAGAGGGTATTATGCCATGTGAAATAATTCAACCTGAGAAAGATAAATACCATATGATTTCACTTATAAATGGAATCTTAAACAAACAAACAAAACCCCAAAAGAATAAACAAACAAAAAGTAGAATCAGACCTAGAAATACAGAGAAAAAACATGATTGCCAGAGAGGAGAGCAATGGGGGGTTGGACAAAATTGGTGAAAGGGAGTGGGAGATACAGGCTTCCAGTTATGAAATAAGTAAGTTGTGGGAATAAAAGGTGCAGCATAAGAAATACAGTCAGTGATGTTATAATAGTGATGTATGGAAGAGATGGTAGCTAAGGTCTTGATGAATGTAGCCTAATGTATAAATTTGTCAAATCACTAAATTATACTGAAACTAGTGAAAAATTATGTGTCTACTATACTCATTTGAAAATAAGTAAATAAGTAAACACTGTAAAAATATAGAATTAAGGGAGAATGAAGTAAGATAATAAAAATCTAAACTATAAATTATGAAAATCTTCATTGAGATTTGAGAAAGCCTAATAAATGCTAATGAATATCCCTGAAGCAAACCTGAAAATATAATTAAATGTAACATTATTTAAGCCTATGTGGTCTTATGAAATCTAGTATTTTTGCCTCTGGTTGTATGGCGGTTTAGATAACCTGAATGACTTTCACATCACAATAAAATTATTTGTTAGATAAACAAAAAAATTAGTTTAAGTAAGTTATGAACATAAATAGTTTTAGAAATGATATTTTCTAATGGTCTTATTACCTAAAAGCATGAATTCAATAGCAACGGACACATACCTGAATTAAAAATTAGTAAACAGAATGATAGTTTTGAAGAAATTACACAATAAAACACTAGAGACAAGAACTAGAAAATATAAAAGAGAGGCTAAAAGCTCTAAAAGATAGAATGAGTAATTGTATTATATTTGAGGAAAAGAGATAAGAGAATATCAAAGAAATAGTAGCTGACAGTTTTCTAGAAATAATCAAAGGAATGAATTCACAAATACACAGAGTTCAAAGTATACCAAGAAAGATAAAAATAAATCCTCTCCTGGAATATTGTAGTGAATTTTCAAAACACTGCAAACAAAGGAAAAATCTCAAACAGCGGAGGAAAAGGACAGATTACCTGCTGAGGAATCATAATTAAACCAGTACTCGATTGTTTTTAAAACTACAATGGAAACTTGTAGACAGAAGAATAATAACTTTAAAAGCTCTTAGGGAAGAGTCACCTGGGTGGCTCAGTTGATTGTGTCCAACTTCAGCTCAGCTTCAATCAAGTCCATCACTGGGCTTCTCTGCTGTCAGGGCAGAGCCCGGTTCAGATTCTCTGTCCCTTTCTCTCCTTACCCCTCTCACACTTGGCGTGCTCACGCATGCTCTTTCTCTCTCAAAAGTAAAAATAAATAAACATTATAAAAGACCACCTTACGGAAAATGTTTGTCACCTTACTTGATTGTTTTTATTAAAGAATAAGGCTGAAAAACATTTTTTCAAAAACAAAAACTGAGAGTGGTGTTTGGCAGTCTGCAGAGCATGTCACTCTTGACCTCAGTATTATAAATTTAAGCCCCACATTGGGTGTAGGGATTGCTTAAAAATAAAATCTTAAAGGGGGGCCTGAGTGCCTTAAGTGATTAAGCATCCAACTTATTATTGATTTCAGCTTAGGTCATGATCTCACAGTTTGTGGGATCAAGCCCCACATGGGGCTCTGCTCTGACAGTTTGGAGCTGCTTGGAATTCTGTCTCTCCATCTCTTTCTGCTCTTTCCCTGCTTGTGCACACTCGCCCTCGCTCTCTCTCTCTCTCTCTCTCTCTCTCTCTCTCTCTCTCTCTTTCTCTCTCTCTCTTAAAATAAATAAATAAGCATTAAAAAATAAAATCTTTAAGAAAAAGAATTTTGCAACACAGAGATTTACTATGGGAATATTTATAGAATGAACTTCAAGAAGAAAAGTTAACTCAGAAAAAAGTCTGATATGGAAGAAGAAATGATGGGCAAAGACATTGACAAGCATGTAGATGAGTGTAAAGTAACATTGCCCTTAGTAGGTAATGATGTACCAGCCATGAAAATTCATCTTACAGATCTCCTATAACAGACAGCATGTCTAACTAATAGTTTTAGATGCCACACTGTAAAATTCATCTTTATATTTACTCTAAGGTCACTGTTTCCATGTGCTGTTCCCAACCAATGAGTGAGCACATAGAAATACCAAGGCAGCTATACTCATGAGAAATACAGAGTAACTTTGATGGAGATATTTGGCTTACAGACTCCTATGACACTTTATTTTATTTTTTTTAAATAGTTTATTGTCAAATTGGTTTCCATATAACACCCAGTGCTCTTCCCCACAAGTGCCCTCCTCCATCACCACTACATCTTTTCCTCCCCTCCCCCTTCCCCTTCAACCCTCAGTTTGTTTTCAGTATTCAGTAGTCTCTCAAGTTTTGTGTCCCTCTCTCTCCCCAACTCTCTTTCCCTCTTCCCCTCCCCCTGGTCCTCCATTAGGTTTCTCCTGTTCTCCTGTTAGATCTATGAGTGCAGACATATGGTATCTGTCCTTCTCTGCCTGATGTATTTCGCTTAGCATGACACCCTCAAGGTCCATCCACTTTCCTACAAATGGCCATATGTCATTCTTTCTCATTGCCATGTAGTACTCCATTGTATATATAAACCACATCTTCTTGATCCATTCATCAGGTGAGGGACATTTAGGCTCTTTCGATGTTTTGGCAGTTGTTGACATTGATGCTAAGAACATTGGGGTACATGTGCCCCTATGCATCAGTACTTCTGTATCCCTTGGGTAAATCCCTAGCAGTGCTATTGCTGGGTCATAAGGGAGTTCTATGGATAGTTTTTTGAGGACCCTTAACACTGTTTTCCAGAGTGGCTGCACCAGTTTACATTCCCACCAACAGTGTAGGAGGGTGCCTGTCTCTCCACACCCTCGCCAGCATCTATAGTCTTTTGATTTGTTCATTTTAGCCACTCTGACTGGAATGAGGTGGTATCTCAGTGTGGCTTTGATTTGTGTTACGCTGATGATGAATGATGTTGAGCATCATTTCATGTGTCTGTAGGCCATCTGGATGTCCTTCCTGGAGAAGTGTCTATTCATGTCTTCTGCCCATTTCTTCACTGGGTTATTTGTTTTCTGGATGTGTAGTTTGATGAGTTCCTTGTAGATTTTGGATACTTTCCCTTTATCTGATATGTCATTTGCAGCTATCTTTTCCCATTCTGTCAGTTGCCTATTAGTTTTTGATTGTTTCCTTTGCAGTGTAGAAACTTTTTATCTTGTTGAGGTCCCAGTAGTTTATTTTTGCTTTCATTTCCCTTGCCTTTGGGGGTGTGTCGAGTAGGAAATTGCTGTGGTTGAGGTCAAGGAGGTTGTTTCCTACTTTCTCCTCGAGGGTTTTGATGGTTTCCTGTCTCACATTCAGGTCAGCCATTTTGAGTTGATTTTTGTGTATGGTGTAAGAAAGTGGTCTAGTTTCATTCTTCTGCATGTTGCTGTCCAGTTCTTCCAGTACTACCTGCTAAAGAGGCAGTCTTTTTTCCATCGGATACTCTTTCCTGCTTTGTCAAAAATTAATTGGCCATACATCTGTGGGCCCAGTTCTGGGTTCTCTATTCTATTCCATTGGTCTATGTGTCTGTTTTTGTGACAATACCATACTGCCTTGATGATGACAGCTTTGTAGTAGAGGCTAAAGTCTGGGATTGTGATGCCTCCCGTTTTGGTTTTCTTCATCAATATTACTTTGGCTATTCAGGGCCTTCTGTGGTTCCATACGGATTTGAGGATAGTTTGTTCTAGCTTTGAGAAGAAGGTTAGTGCAATTTTGATGGGGATTGCATTGAATGTGTAGATTGCTTTGGGTAGTAATGACATTTTCACAATGTTTATTCTTCCGATCCATGATCAGGGGATATTTTTCCATTTCTTGGTGTCTTCTTCAATCTCTTTCATAAGTTTTCTATCGTTTTCATCATATAGGTCTTTTACATCCTTGGTTAGGTTTACTCCTAGGTATTTTATGGTTTTTCATGCAATCATGAATGGGATCAGTTTCTTGATTTCTCTTTCCGCTGCTT
>NC_043704.1:56406094-56451694 GCF_006229205.1 Suricata suricatta
TTCTATTCCAACTTTCGTAAGAGTTTTTATTAAGATAGGGTGCTGTATTTTTCAAATGCTTTTTCTGAATCTATTGACAGGATTATATGGTTTTTATCCATTCTTTTGTTAATGTGATGGATCACATTGATGGATTTGCGAATATTGAACCAGCCCTGTAACCCAGGAATGAATCCCACTTGATAATGATGGATAATTTTTTAAAATATTCTGTTAAATTCAATTTGCCAGTATTTTGTTGAGTATTTTTGCATCTGTATTCATTAAGGATTTTGGTCTGTAGTTCACTTTTTTGGCTGGGTCTCTGCCTGGTTTGGGTATCAAAGTGATGCTGGTTTCATAGAACAAGTTTGGAAGTTTTCCTTCTATTGCATTTTAGAATGCTACAACTCATCATTTTTCCTTTACATCCTCAGTCAGAATGAAATTTGTTTCATGGTCTGGTAGCTTTCCTAAACTCTATCTCACTTTCTCTTAAAGAGATTTCCTCTAATCAAATCCATGCTCATTTAATCTATCCTGGTGTCTGTGTCTTGAGGATTTAGACTAACATAGTACCATTGTCTAACTATGGGGTTAACAACAGTGTCAGTTAGGGAATAGCAAAGGAAAAAAAACAGACAAAAGTCATATAGAAAACAAACAGCAAAATGGTAGACATAAATTTGACCTTATTTGTAGTCAAACCAAACTCTCTATCAAGAATAAAGATTACAGGGGCATCTGGGTGACTCAGTTGTTTGAGTGTCTGACTCTTGATCTTGGCTCAGGTTACAATCCCAGGGTCATGAAATAGAGCCCTGAGTGGGACTCCTTGCTGAGCATGGAGCCTTCTTAAGATTCTCTCTCTCTCTCTCTCTCTCTCTCTCTCTCTGACGATTTTCAAATTGGATAAGAGACATGTTAAAAGATACACAAAAGTAGAAAATAAAATGATAAAAAATTTAAATGACAAAGAGCATGAGAAAAATGGAATGGTTGTATTAATATTACAAATCAAATAAATTTTAATTTAAGAAATAATTTCTAGAGACAAGAGGACATTTCATTATGCTAAAAGAATCACTATATCAGTAAGATACAACATTATAAATTTATTTGCTTCTTACTGTAGAGTCCTTAGTACATGAATCCAAAATTGACAGAGTTAAAAAATAAATAATTCAGTAGTTACATGTATACTTGTCTTGGTAATTGTGAAATGTCATTTTTAAATTTTATTCAGACATAAATATAAAACAAACTATTGATAAATATAAATCTTCCCTCTCCAATTCGATTGCCTTTTTTCCCTCCTCAGAGATGTCTATGAAAAATTTAGTGTATATCCTTTGAGCTCATAGTTTTTCTACCTGTATATGTAGCCTAAAACTTTAGATTCCTTGTTTTTTTTAAATAATGCATATAAATATCATACTACACATATCTTTTTGCAGCCATGCATTTTACATTAATCTGTCCTCATTCTGATACATATAGGTTGATTTTATTCATATAAATACATTGAATAAATGCACATTTTATTTGCCCACTGATGGAAAAATTATCCTCATTACATCAGTGTTACCTAGTAGTAGTTAGAGAAGTTTTAACAAAATAGGAGGTACTTATGTTTTATTGGAAAGGCACCCTAATCCTGTTTCAAACATATTTTGTAAGGATATCTTTTTTCATAACCTTTTGCAGATCGTTGATATATGATGATGAGTTCTGCTTGTCCTACTCTCGTGAGGTCTACCTGAATGTCAGAAAGCTCCTCCTCCCTGGAAAAGCCACAAAAATTCTTGGAGGGCTTTTTAAAGTAAGTACATGTATACTAAAGAAAGCCTATGCTTTTGATATTAAGGAATATTAAGATGTTTTTTGCAGAACTACTGGATGATAAATATTTAGCCTTTCCCTTCCTGCAATGAAATTCGATGTAAATCAGCGTTTTCCTTTTTAAAAAATTCTAAATCTATGCTCCTATTTGTCTTAAAACTGTTTTCTGGTTCATTGCCAGTACATTTTTAGTGTAATATACCAAGATTTTACAAAAATGAGGCATTATTTATATGTATTTGAGCATAGTTTCTATAGGAAAAATACTTAGACAGTGAATTGTTGGGTCATATAGGGTTTAGGTACTTTGGATTTTTCTAGATGCTGCCAAATCGCTGTCCGAAATCACTGCACTAGAGCTATTTTAAAGAAGTTTTGTTTTAACATTTATTTTTGAGAGAGAGAGAGAGAGAGAGAGCGAGCATGAGCCAGGGCAGGGCAGAGAGAGAGGGAGACAAAGAGTTCTGTGTTTGTCAGCAGAGAGCCCCATGTGGGGCTTAAAGGCAGGAACTATGAGATCATGACCTAAGTTGAAGTCAGATGCTCAGACAACTGAGCCACCCCTTGTCCTAGAGCTATTCTGATGTCCTATCTTATGAATGAGTTTCCTTTGCCTACCACTCCTGCCAGCAGTTGATATTGTTGAATATTTAATCTATTTGGCGAAAGTGATATCTCCTTGTTTTCATTTACATTTGCATGATTATTTGTGACATTGTTTTCTGTTGTGTTTCATTGATCTTTATGTCTAGTCTTACACAAGTAACACAATTGAATTAAAATTGTGTTAGTTCCTATAACTTTATAACAAATTTTGATATTGGTAGAAGCTTGTACTCTATACTGTAAAGCTGCCTGAGTTTTTACTTTGACTTAGTCCTTTCCAGTATCTTATCTTTGTAAAATCTTGTTAGCTTCTGGAGGTTAAGGAATGTTTATTAGGCACCAATTGCATCCTATATATGGGTTAATTTCTATTTCACCTTTATTAGCACTTACTATATTGGGATACATATAACAGGTAAATAAAAGGAGTCAATTAGTGAGGAGGTAGCAGATCTCTGCCTCAGTCAGTGGGTGACTGAAAGATCGCATTAGGCAGTGGCCTTGCCCAATACATTAATTCATTCCTTTCTATTGCAACAGCACCTGGCACCTGCTTTATGGGTCCTCTCCTAACTGTATCAATGTTCCTAGAAGGATTTCTATGAAAGTTCGCTCCTGAGTTTTCCTTTAGTTTCTGGAGCAGCATTCCACTGGGTCTTCTCTGCCCCAGAGTTGAGATAGTATTATGGATGGATTAAGACAGGGAGGAGTCATCTCTAGGATGGTGCAGAGCACTGAGTATGTGCTCACTGCACATTAGACAATGTCCAACAAAAATGATGAATAATAATAATAATGGGAGCTTAGAGAAAGCTGGACACAAAAATAATAGCAATAGATGATAACAATTATAATAGCATTATCATTTTCTATTTCCTTTAACTTTTTTTTTTTTAACTAGGGGATTTAATCTTTTAATGTTAAGTATTACTTTCCTTGTTTTCTTTTAACTGCTAGGATGATTTGGCCAAGAATACCCAAATGAACCAGTAACTCAATTTTGATGAAATGCAGAAGATCTGTATTTGAGTCCTGACTCCCACAGTTTCTCCAATGCAAATCCTTCTTGGAAAGGTATAACATGCTTTAAGTAGCTAATTTAAATAGTGTTAAGTAACACCAAATTTGACACATTTACCTCTGCATCATCTTATCAGGACAACCTATCAGGTATCATCACAACTTTCAAAATACTACAGAGACTCACTCAGTAGATTAAACCTAGACTGTTCTAGAAGTTTATTGTTCTTTGTTTTACATTTTCCTCTAGTTCCCAAGTCTGTTTTGTGGGAAAAGGCAAAACTGACTGGAGTTACTTCTTACTTAATATCTATGTTTGGTGAGTTGGAGACACTGATTTGTTTTAACCTGATCAAATAATCCTAGCTGTAAGGACTTCTATTAAACACAGAACAAGGCAGATATTATAATAAAAGTTTTCTTTATGCCCTAAGTAGTTGTCTCTTGGAAATAGAGAATGCAAGTCTCACACCTACACTAGGCTACGTGGAGTGCCTGGTAGCGGAGGAATGAGTTTCATCCAGAACAATGGGAAAACAAACGTAGGATCCAGGGAGAGTCCAGGGGAAATCTGATTCTGGATTTCTGAAATGCACCATGAAGTGGTCAGACAATGCAATTTCCAGAGATACCCCTGAGCTTTCTGTGTGACATTTACTTATAGAGAAGCTCCCTTACTTTTTAGGAATATCAGTATATTATGTTTGATGGAATACAGGGATCATTTTGAGTAAATTTTACAAAAAGACTTTCTAGAAAGAAGCAAAGATAATGAAGTGGTGTAGGATGAGATGCCCCAAAACGTGCCACTTTGGCATGAAGATTATTTCAAGTTAAAGCAATAAAAAACTAGCAGACAGGAAAAGCTCTTTGCCTCCTCTGTAAGTGCTTAAATTTACATTGGAAAGTAGAGCCTGTAACAGACTCTTTTTACTTTAAGGAACTTATCTGCATAATAGAGCAACTTGGTTTTTCCCCAAATACTCCTTTTCACTTTCTTGGTGATGAGTTTTCTCCCTTTGCATACCCAGATCCTACTGCTCTCCTTCCTTTATATAAGCTTCCCGTTCCCTCATTGTATTTGGAATGTTTGCCTGTGTGGATTTCACCCTACGTATACCTATTAAACTGGATTTTTCTCCTATTAATCTGTCTCATGTCAATTTGATTCTAAGTCCAGCTAGACACAGGGCAGAGGAAGGTCTTCCTTCCTGACAATAGCAGGTCATCCTGCTCATGATCTTAAGTCATCCCTAAGTCATCCTTGTGAATATTACCCAGAGAATGGAGAAAGCTTCTCACTGCACCTTCATTATCCAAAGAGCAGTGAGAAGTTTGAATCATCACTTTGCCTGACTGAAATCATCTCGAACTAATTTTGGATTCCTATTAAATGCTGGTTAAAGAAAGGCAAAAAATAAAAATGAAAGAAAAAGAAAGATACCCCCTTATATCAAGGTTCATTCTTATACAAATAGCCTTAATTACACTAATAGCTTAAGACTCTTAAGCCAGTAACAATTACTAATTGCTTCAATTTACTAAACATTTAAATGTGTCCCTATACATAAATTTTATAAAGTATACAAGTATTATAATTTATAAGGTTAAGTTTTATTTAACAGGCTGATTAGTGTAATTTGTTTCCTAGTATCAACATTCCAATAAAATATATCCTACAACACAATCCAAGGATCACTTATGCCCTATGCTTCATCATTCCTAAAAGGTTTACATTCTAAATATGCTAGTGTCTCGGATATACTGTTTGGGTGAGGAAAAGAATCCTCCACTTAATAAATATGTTATCTTGTGTTTTAATTTTAGTTAGCACTTTGGAATTCCTAAAGCACCTCATTTTCATGGGATCCTTTCACTGATTCTTTTTGTTGGGGTTTATTCAATCTTTTAGGCAGAAGAGCTTTTCTGAGGGTCACAGGGTAGGGAGGTAGATTCATGGAGGAAAGAACACAGTTTCTGGTCCCTGGTTCTTCCATAATGTATTATTTTTGGTAAAGATTTGACAATTCCTCTACATTAGTTCCACAGGAAAGTACATCTTTTGGAAACATTTTCTGTATTTCTTCCATCTTTTTGGAGTATTAAAGCTTCAGGAGGCATCTACTGATGTAGAGGTAAGAAGGCATAACGTTAAAAAAATTTAACAGATTTCAAGAAATGCACATTGCTCTTTGTGACAGAAAAGGGTATTAATAAGCATGTAAACAATCAACATTTTTCTGTCTTTAGCTCAGCAAGTGAAATGAAGCTTCAGATGATTTTGCCAAAAAATATGCCTGAAACTCCACTGCAGGGCATCTTGCAGGAAAGCGCACATTTCACATCTCAAAATGGTCATATTTGTCACTGTTGGAAACTAAAAATACTCAAAGAAAACTCTGTTCCTAACACTGCAATTGTCATTTTTAACATACATGGTGTGCACTTTTGTACATCCTGTTGCTCGTCATAAAAATGGAAGCACAAAGGAATTTAAGCAGTGACCTTCTGTTCATTTCCTCGCCATGTAACAAATTATCATGATCTTAAAAACCACCAAGTTGCCTGACCATTCCTGCAGCTCAGAATTCCCTACATGACTATAACTGGTGTTGACCAGTGCTATGGCCTCTCATTTGTAGCTGGAGCTCTTCCCAGATCATTTAGGCAATTGACAGGCAAGATTCAGTTCTTAGGGTTATAAAATGATCTAGACCTAAGTTTTCATGTTAACAATTGGCTAGGGTTGCTCTCAGCCCCAAAGAGCACCCTCAGGTCTTAGGGAAGACATAAGGCCCCACTGAAAACACAATTCGTGACATGCCTGTCCAGCACAGGAGTTCTCTGATGTTTCTGGTCTCTTTTAAAGCCCTCATCTGATTAAGTCAGCCCCAGGAAGGATAATCTCCCTTTTGATTCATTTAAAGTCAACTGATTAGGGACTTTTAATTACATCTGAAAAATCCTTTCTGTAACATAATCATGGGAGTCATATTCTATCATATTCACAGGCTCTGGTGATGTTTTTCTCAAGAGGAGGGGTTTTACAAGGTTGGTATTGTGGGGAGCACCTCATGGGCCATTTTAGAAATCTGCCTGTTATAGACCTCTAGGTCAAGAATACCCACTAGAAAGAATATTACCCTCTATTTTTAATTTTTATTTTGAAAAATGGTGCTGGTCTCTGGCAATAGCATTTTTCTTTGGGAATTTTCTCATTTTGCTTCTTGCCCTATATCAACCCTGCAGTGTTATTCCCTTTCTTCTACATTCTGAGTTATAAGAAGTGACTTATTATTAGCCAATCAGCAAATTCTGTTCTCTCAGTAGTGATATATCTATAGGCACATGTAAGAGGAGATCATTAGAGTTGTTTCTGGAAATTTGTTTGTAACTATTGAGAATTAGAGGATCTCTATTTCCACTGGAGTTGTTGGATGTAGGATGAGACAATGCTGGAATCACCTAGGAGCTACCATATTAGAGAATGTCTAAGAGTTAGTTCTTCACTGAAAAAGTCAAAGTCAAGGATGGCTCAGGGGTCTTGATGACATTGTTGGAAGCATTTTAGGTCTAAAACCAGGTCTGCTTTGTATTTTTAGTTGTGTGAACCATTATTATAATTACTCCTCCCACTACCACTATCATTATCACTGTTATTATCTGAATTAAGTCTGTTTCTTAATAGCAATTCAAAAATTCTAAGATTTTATATCCTTAAAATTTTCCCAGTAGTGGAAAGCAAGTCTAAGACTACAGGATATTTGGAGATCAAGACACAGAATGCTTCAAGCAACATCATGAATTTAAATTGAGAATGACTGAGCAGAGAATTTGTTTGATGCATCCTCTAGAACTTTCTCCCCAACTATTCTAAATGAAGAATTATACTTACTAAACAACAAGAAAGCATTTATCATAGTGTTAAGATCATTGTATTAGTCAGGGTTCTTTAGAGAAGCAGAATTCATGTATGTGTCAATGAGAGAGAAGGAGATTTATTTTAAGTTACTGTTTTAAGCTATTGTAGAGGCTGGCAGGTCTGACATTTGTATTATGGGGCCAGGAAGGTGGAAATTAAGCAAGGGTTTCCATGTTGCAGTTTTGAGAATTGTTTCTACCTTGAGAATCCTTGCTCTTAAGACTTGAGTGAGTCTTACCTGCATTAAGGAGAGTAACTTCTTTTACTTAAAGTCTATTGAATTAAATAATCACATCTAAAAAAGTACATTCACAGAAACATCTAAATAAGTGTTTGACCAAACAATTACACACTTTAACTTAATTGGCACATAAAGTTAACCATCAAAAGAATAAATGAGAGACTGATTGTTTTCTCTGTGCTCATCCATACTTTTTTTTTTTGAAGTAAGCTCCACACCCAGCGTGGACCCCAGTATGGGGCTTGAATTCACAAGCAACCCTGAGATCAAGACCTGAGCTGAGGGGCGTCTGGATGGCTCAGTCGGTTAAGCATCCGACTTCAGCTCACGTCATGATCTCATAGTTCGTGGGTTCGAGCCCCAGCTCAGAGTCTGCAGCCTGCTTCATATTCTGCATCTCCCTCTCTCTCTACTCCTCACCTGCTCACTCTGTGTCTCTCTCTCTCAAAATAAAATAAAGACATAAAAAAATAATTAAAAAAAAAGACCTGAGTTGAGATCAAGAGTCATATGCTTAACCAACTAAGCCACCCACATGTCCCCATACTTTTTAAAAATATTTATTTATTTTTTAAATTGTATTTAAATCCAAGTTAACATATAGTGTAATAATAGGTTCAGGAGTAGAACCCAGTGATCATCACTTGTACACAACACCAAGTTCTCATTCCAGGACGTCCCCTCCTTAATTAAGCCCATCACCCGTTTGTCCATCCCCCCATCCAACACCCCTCCTCTAATCCTCAGTTTGTTTTCTGTATTTAATTAAGGGTCTCTGGTTTGCCTCCGTCTCTGTTTTTATCCTATTTTATTTCCCTTCCCCTATGTTCATCTATCTTGTTTCTTAAATTCCACATATGAGTGATATAATATGATATTTATCTTTCTGGGACTGACTTATTTTGCTTAGTAGAATATATTCTAGTTCCATCCACATTGTTGCTAATGGCAAAATTTTTTGATTGGCAAGTAATATTCCAGTGTGTGTGTGTGTGTGTGTGTGTGTGTGTGTGTGTCCATTTGTCAGCGATGGACATTTGGTTGCCTCCATACTTTACACAAAAGAAAAATGTTTGCATAATTGAGAGAGTTTAATTTCTCATTAATCTTAGATTATTGATGTCATATTTGCTGAGGCTATTTAGATTAGTAATTTTATTCCTATTGCCATTCATTGAAAAAAACTTTTTTTTTTTTTGTCTTCTCTGAAAACAATTTGGTCATCTCTCCAAAGCAAACCTGATAGCTACAGATGCAATGACAATCCCAGATGTTACAAATTCTGTAATACTTCACCTGATTCTAAATCACATGAGCCATAGTGATGGATGTGGAATTCAAGAAAAATAGCCCCAAAAGAAACTTGAGAGTTTTCCTTTCAATGTTCTCATTTTATAGACAAGAAAACTGGGGCCCAAAAAATAAGTAATTGATCCATGATTACCCAGGTTTAAGTGGTTGAATTGGGACTAACATTCAATGCATCTGATCCCAACTACATTTTTCTTAACACATTGCCTCTTTAAGCATTTTCCATTTTCCATGCTAATATACATTTTTTTCTCAATTTAATTTTTAAATAGGTTTTATCTTTCCAGAAGTGATAGAAATTTTATTTATTTATTTATTTATTTATTATTCATTCATCATCCATTCATTCTAGATATTTTAGTTTTAATTCAGAGAGTTATCATAGCCTAATAAATATATAGTTTAAATACATAATAGTTCAACAAACTGCTAGAGTTCCCACCAAGAAATTATAAACAAGAGAGCTGTCAACCCTCAGCTGTCATTCAGTTTACCAATCACTTACGGGACAAGGAGCTGTTCCGCTCTATTTTGGACCCTAAATAGCATGACATCTTTTGCAGTGACCTTAATCCTCAGTCCCCATAGAGTCTCCAAGGAAACTCAACCTCTGTCTTCCTTCTCCATCATATGTTTATTCAACAGCAGGTCTTGAAGTTTTATTAAGTGACGGACACCAGGATGGCCAGTAGGGGTACAGTGGTAAACAAGATACAGCAATGTCTTTAACTGATAGTTGAATGTTGGAGAAAGATTGTAAATGGCTGTTTTGCCCAGTACAAACTTCCATGGGAGGGTAGACGGGCATGATAGAAGTTTGTTAGAAGTAAGCCTTGAATTAGTTAGGTATGATGTATTTCCCTAGAGGTAGATGTTCAAAATATTTGTTTTGTTGAAAAATATATTTTGTTATAAATGCTCCATGCCAGCTCTCCTGCTGATATCCCAGAGCTTTACTAGGGGCGGGGTACAGCAGAGCTGACTGCTCTCCCAGCGTTCTGTCTTACTGATCATTAGAACTTTTAATCAAATTGTGGTGACATATTCTCTTCAGTATCTCTTTTCCCCTTCTAAATTATGGCTCTGTCTGCTCTTTGCAGGAGACTTTTCTGTCTCAGAAATTTTTGTGTCCTAAATATTTAGGATCCGACACTAAGGGTTCAATATATGGTTTTTGAAGGAAGGAAAGAAGAAGGGAGAGGAGAATTCTTAGATGCTCATTATAGAACCTAGCTATGTTTTCACAAAAACTGTACCATAGTGCACCATATTTGGTTGTTTTCTAGTGATTATTTTATGCATAACATAAAATTGACTCATTAGTCATTTTTAAGTATACATTTCAGTGGTATTAATTACATTCCCAGTGTTGTGTAATCACCACCACTATTCATCTCCAGAATTTTTTCATCATTCCACAGTGAAATTTTGTACCCATTAAACAATAAACCCTCGTTCCTCCCTCCCTGTAACTTCTTGTCGCCATAGTTCTACTTTCTATCTCTACCAATTTGATTATTTTAGGTACCTCATATAAATATGAGAATCATGCAATATTTATTCTTTTATGTGTGGCCTACTTCACTTACTGTAAGGTCTTTAAGTTCTGTCTTATGTTGTACGGTATATTCAAATTTTAATCTCTTTTATGGCTGAGTAATATTCCAGTGTATGTACATATATATCACATTTTCTTTAGTCATTTTTTGATGGACGTTTGTGATGTTTCCACCTTTTGGCTATTGCAAATAATTGTGTTTTTGGTTCTTTTTTATTTTTTAATTTTTTAAATGTTTATTTATTTTTGAGACAGAGACAGTGTGAGCAGAGGAGGGGCAGAGAGAGAGGGAGACACAGAATCTGAAGCAGGCTCTAAACTCTGAGCTGTTAGCACAGAGCCTGAGGCAGGGCTTGAACCCACATACCATAAGATCATGACCTGAGCCAAAGTCAGAGGCTTAATCAACTGAGTCACCCAGGTGCCCCTTGTTTTCAATTCTTTTGTGTATGTATCCAGAAGGGGAATTGCTGGATCATATTGTAATTCTGTGTTTAATTTTTTTAGAAAACATTGTGCTGTTTTCCCTAGCAGCTGCATCATTTTATCTTCCCATCAACCATGTACAAGGGTTCCAATTTTTCTCCATCTATGTAAACATTTGTTGTTTTCTTATTTGCTTGTTTTTTGGTAATAGCCATTCTAATGGGTGTGAAGTGGTATCATATTTGTTTTATTCACTTTGTAATATGTCAAACTTTGTAATAACATGTCACTAAATATCCTTAAAAGAGGCCATTTTCATTTCTGGCATAATATTCCATAATATAGTTAAGCATCACACATTTAATTAATCATTTATTACCTCATGTGTATGTTGTGCACATTCTAGAATATATTCTGATTTTGCTCCAATCCAAAATCTGATTTGGTGAGAAATCCCACTGTTTTGTTCCTTTCTGCTCCAAGTAGTGGGTGTTATATGTGTGTGGGTATGTCTGTGAGTTGTGAGTCTGTATGTTTGTATTGTTAGCAGGTGTAGGGTGGGTGGTGGTGATAACAATTTTAGTCTCTTGCTTGAGTCTCTTTAAAATATTCAGGGATTTAAAATGCACATTTTATGATGAAAGTATTATCGTTCATGCAAAATTTCCATTGTTCTTCCTTCTTTTTTAAATTATGCATTTATTTTTTTTATTTTGGAGAGAGAGAGCAGGCACAAACGAGGGACATGGGTGAGGGGTGGGGAGAGAGAGAGAGAGAGAGAGAGAGAGAGGGAGGGAGGGAGAGAATCTTAAGCAGGCTCCATACTCAGCCTAGAGCCCGACAGAGGGCTTGATCCCACAACCCTAGGATCATGACCTGACCCAAAATCAAGAATCAGACATTCTACCAACTGAGTCACGTAGGTGCCGCTGTCTTTCTTTGTAAGTTATGAATGTTTAGTTTGACCTTTTCTTGGATTGGGTTCCTTGGGAAATAGACTCAGAGATAAGTACACAGGGCAGGAGATTTCTGGGGAGGTGCTCTTCAACACTATCTGTGAATGGATGGGAGAGTGAGACCCTTCTTCACACTGAATAGGGCAGTACCGATAAACGCTCCAGGGCATCTTCTGGGAGATTACACCTGGTTACAAGCACACAGTATACAGTATGCAGGTATCACATGTCGGGTCCATTTCTCCATGTTTCGTTGCATGCCTCTTTCTCAGACTTCTCTGTTCCAAAACTCCTAGTCTTTTTCTTTCCAGGCTTGGTCCAACCAGCCAAGCCCTTTGCTATTTCTCATGATACCGTATATATCATTACCACTTTTCACACAAAGCAGGTGACCGGGTACACCACCAGCTGTCAGTTTTCAGCTTGCACTTCCATATTGAGCTAGTCTATCTAGGAGTGAAAAATTTCTGATATTTCTTGTCTTGTTTTTAAAGTTTGTTGATTTATTTATTTATTTTTAATAATCTCTACTACACTCAACGTGGGACTCAAACTCATGATCCTGATATCAAGAGTTGTATGCTCTTCTGACTGAGCCAGCCAGGCACCCCTAATATTTCTCATTCACCTAACACAGGCCATAACTTTCTTTGTGCTTCCAACATGCTCTGAGTGGCCTGTTAGCAGTGTCTCGTGAAGTCCTTGCAGTGCGTTAAATCCTGTCTCAGGAGAATGCTCCCATAGTGATAAATTCTTTCTTATCCAAGTTAATGTTCCATGTCCCCTTGTTTCAGCACCCTTAGATCCAGTTCTACATGTGATCTCATAGCTTCTGCTAGTGTATGTGATACGTGATCTGTACACTAGGTAGCCCAGTTTAAGAATGCCTGGGTCCTGAAGGAGATCTGCATTGTATACCACAGCACCTTCTCCAAGCTCCCTTTTGTGGAAAGGTCACCTTTTCTTTTCTGCATAATGGATCACATTTATAAAATAATAATGACGATGATAGTAATAGCTGCCACTTATTGAGCACATACTATATGCCACATCAATTTATGAATTATTAATTTTTAATGTGTCTTTATTTTTGAGAGGGACACAGTGTGACTGGGGGTGGGGCAGAGCGAGAGAGGGAGACATAGAATCTGAAGCAGGCTCCAGGCTCTGAGCTGTCAGCACAGAGCCCGATGTGGGGCTCAAACACATGAACCGTGAGATCATGGCCCAAGCAGAAGTTGGTCGCTCAATCGACTGAGCCACCTAGGCACCCCTTGAATTATTAATTTTTATACCTTTGCCTTTAGGTGTGTTATGACTTTACAAATATGGTAACTAAAGCTTAGTGAATTTGTCATTTAGTCATGGTCATATACATAGCCAGTATTTAAATTGTAGTCAGAAAAACTTCAAAACTCATGCCTTGTTTTGTTTGAATTAAAGACCTTCACCTTTTTATTTTTTCATTTTTTATTTATTTAAAGTTTATTCATTTTTAGAGAGAGAGAGAGCATGTGCACATTAAGTGTGGAGGGGCAGGGAGAGGGAGAGAGAAAATCCCAAACTGGAGCCCAACATGGTGCTTGAACTCATGAACCATGAGATCCTGACCTGAGCTGAAATCAAGAGTTGGAAGCTTAACCAACTGGGCACCTAGGTTTCCCAGAACTTCACCTTCTACAAAATAATTACTATGAGTCTAGTCTTCAATTACCAGGGCAGTAAGGAATCTAATAGTAGTTTCTTCACAAGGTACAATTGGCATATTTTTAGGATAAGAGGGCAAGTCACTCCTGATACCAGTCAACAAAGCACCTTAGGCATCGGTGGGCAAGCAAAAATAATTGAGTGGGAGGTGGACATCAGTCGCCATCTGATGGCGGGAGGCCTTGCAAACCCGCCTTACCTCACAAGGAGTTTTTCCTCAGCTTAGTGAGTTCAGACATGGCTTCCAGCATTGTTTATTCTGTTACATGATTCTTTTACACAGATTGGTCTTTTGTCATTTTTTCTCATAGAACTGTACTGGGCCAGCTCAGATTTCTCCACTTGAGAAGTCCTCCCCATTGGCCCACACAGGTCCTTACTGCTGCTCTCAAGGCCAAGGCCCTTAGAGACCAGCCTCAGATATCCCTCTCTGAGCCCCATCTGGGACACTATGTGTAGCTGGGGCACAGGGCTCCTCTGTTTGCCAAAAAGTCAACCCCATCCAACTCCAGGTCTAGGGGATGCTTACCCTCTCATTTTTTTCCAGGCTACATCCTCCTGTACCTCACTGAAGGACTAAAGTGGAGATTATATATCTATATCTACCTATATTAATATCTATACTGCTATCATTATAAATTATTTCAATAAAATTATTTTAGCTATTGGCAACCTGGTTTTTCTTTGTTACTGAAGTTGCCATAAACAAAGTAAAAGTGCTTGATAAAAAAAATCACATATTCTCAAAATTCTTTTCAAAATTGTGAAAAGAAAGAAAAATGTCAAGATAAGTGACAGGTATTGCCTTTTTATTCTGCTTGTTTGTTTGTTGTCTTTTGCAATAATTTGGATAATTTCTGTTTCTAGGAGGAAAGGATGGATAATAAAAAAGAAAAGTACTGAAAAGTTCATAGTGAACACTTGTTTCTATATATATATTGTATATAAGTTGCCTGGCACAGTGCAGGAACTAAAAAACATTAGTTAAACTTCTGTGCTTCCTGGAGAATGTGGAGGAGGAAACATGAATAGATGGTAAAAGCAAGACTCTAGTTCTATGATTTCAAAGTTTTCCAGAAATGCCTTTTTAATGGTTCAAAGAACTTTAAGGACCCCCACTTTATAGAAATGTTGAAGGAGTAGCAATTATGAAAAAAATTTTTTAAGATTTGGAGGACTAAGGCTTTGACTTTTCATTGCATCTTGCTGTTTATATTCTTCCTTGCTTTTCTGTTCCTTTGCTTGGCACATGGTTTGCTTTCACCTTCAGAGAGACTATGTAAAGATAAGGTCATGTGTCTAAAGCAGTTTCTGGTGCCTGTTGGCTTTTCTCCCATAATTTACTGCTTCCATAGGTGATTAAAGTCCATGGCTGGTCACAGGGATTCTTCAAGGTTACTGGGAAGTCATTCACTCAGCTGGGGAGGTCTTTGTGTCCCTCTGACTTAGGCTGTTTATGTCACCCTATTGCTGGGAGCATGTCTTATTCTATCCATTAGCATAAAGGTGTTCAGAGTTAATGATGAGTAAACAATGTACATTTTATGTGTTTTACAGGTAATTACCTTTCTTTTGCATCTTAGGTGGAACAACCTGACTGTGCTCAAAACTGTTATTTGAACACATTTAAAAAATTGCTTCGGTCATTATTTCAGGTACTTGTAAAGTTGCTCCTCCCCCCCAAGAATGCTGCTAAAAGGCCTATGCATTTAGATTCATGGCACTGCTTCTGGGCATTCTCTTGTTTGAAGAAAACATAAATACCTGCCAAGGTGCAATGGGCAGTTTTGGAAAAGTAATGATCACTCTGTTGCTATCAATCTTACAGAAGTCCATGGTTTAATTCTCTGGTGCAAAGCAATCACATAGAGAAGACACAGATAGTCCCTTAGCCTGAAAGGTTACTTCCTAACTAAGCTGCTCCATTCAGTAGATATCATTTGCATGAAAAGACTGAGGTCCCTGGCTTTCTCTATATTGTTTGTACTGTTCTGCTAGGAAGGTAGTTCAGTAGTATGGTTAAGAGCAGTGATTTTGACCTTACATAAAACTGGGTCAGATCCTGACTTTGCTATCTTTAAACTATGTGATATCAGTTCAACTTCTTAAGCTCTGTGAGCTTCAGCACCCTTATCTATACAGTCCTTAACTTAGTGTCCTCCTGCAAGTTAAATGGACAATTTGACACAGATGACTACACAGTAAACTCTTATATGGCCTGATTATTGAAACTAATTTTTAATTTTCTTCTGCAAAATTGTTTTACCGTGGTTTCATGAGTGTTTTAAGCACCATAGTAGGATGCAAATCCCTACAGGTCCGACTAGATGTTCAATATGTCTCTGTTCCTCAGATGGGAAAGTTCATGCAAAGCATGCATGAGGTAAACTGGGATCCTGTGTTATAATTGCTCCTTCTCATAGTTGTGAAGGGTTCTGCTGAGACACCCATATTCTCTTACCAGCTTGCTGCTGCAATTAAGGGCATGTATTTGGAGGAGTGCTGGTATGAGATAGGAGTGCTGATCGCAGTTATAGAACTGGATTTTTCATTCCATGAAGTCAATCTGTCCAGGAAGCCAATTGGCTGAACCTAGGGTCCTGTTCTCATAAGCTTCACATTCTGGTTACTGATTGAAGCGTTGCTTTCCGAAAGCTGTCGCTTTTGTTACAAGTTGAACTGCATAAAAAAGATCAGAGCCAGAAAAGTGATTAGAGCTCATGAGGTCAGGAAGGCCACAAAAGGATTTCTACTCAGCTCTCTTTATTATTTGTGGTGAGCTGCTGAGTTCCAGAGGCTTGGGATATTATGTGGTTGCTTAGACTGGGTAAAACTGGATGAATTGTAACTTAAAGTTAGCCAGATGGGAGGATTAAATATGTCCTTTTTTGATATTTTATTTTTATTTCCAATTTTTCAGTTTCTAGATGAAACAATTTAATTTTATAGGAAAAACTTGAAAAAATTAAAAAAAAATTTTTTACAGTTACTTATTTTTTGAGAGACAGAGTGAGACAGAGCATGAGCAGGGAGGGTCAGAGAGAGAAGGTGACACAGAATCTGAAGCAGGTTCCAGGTTCTGAGCAAGTGTTCAGCACAGAGCCCAAGGCAGGGCTCAAACCCACCAACGTGAGATAATGACCTGAGCTGAAGTCGGATGCTCAACCTACTGAGCCATACAGGTGCCCCGAAAAAATTTTAATACAAGGAAAATAGAAGGATCTGACCAAAAAAGCTCTCCCCCAAACGCTCCAAAACAGAAACCCAAGTAACCAATAAGCATAAGTAGTTATTGAATTGTGGTTCTCTGAGATTAAAAGGCAATGGGTTCTTTACAAAACAGGCTGGTTAGTGCATTGCCGAGGTGTCTCAATTTCTCAAGCACCTTAATAAGTCTCAGCCATGAGTTCTTGCTTGTTCTACATATGACTTAAAGTAGCAGTTTGTACGTAATGGGAAATCAGTAACTGTTGCTTTTGTCATAACTCGTACTCTTATTAAGTCCTTTTAGTATGAGGTATGTTCCTATTAGCTTCATTTAACGCTTGTGAGTGCTGAGACTTAGAGATGTTACATAACTTACCTGCCCAAGAACTGTTCTCGGGGTAGATGGGCCTCCTACAATGTAATACCAAGTCTTTAGTTTGGCAAAGTGCATGCCCTCCTAACTATACAGATTCACAAATCTGCCTTTGAATTGGTGGATTTATCCTGCTCCAGGATCTGGTCCTCATTTTAGTATGCTGAAGAATACTGTCTGTCAGCACACTGAGAGTGGGCTTACTAACCAGTTCACAGACCGATGCATAAGCCAGAGAAAGTAGGTTTTAATTTGATATTTGCGTGAGACAGATCTTTTGCTATGGAAAGTCCAATGCAAGCCAGCTTATGCAAAACAAAATAAGGACAAAATTTCTGGCTCCCATAACTGAGAAGAATAGTGCCAACTTCTGAGACAGCTGGATTCAGATATTTAGATTAAGTAGCATAGATACTAACTTGTCTTTTGCCATTGTTTTTGTCTGAATTGTTTTTTTTTTTTTTTTTTTTTTTTTTTTTTGTTAGGCAGGCAAATATGGCAAAGTTGACTATCGAACTCTGGGCTTACATTCTTAACAGTTTAGCAACTCAAGGAGAAAGAGCATGTCCAATTCTAAATATTTGCAAATATTTGCAAAGATTGGTTCTGCTAGAACCAAGCAGAAGTCCTGGGGCTGATTCTCATTGATTTAGATTTGTTCACCTACCATTACTAAACCAATCACTGTAACTTTGATTTATCTAAGCCTCAGTCATATTCCTAGTCCTAGACCAGGAAGGCTGAATCCTTCCACAACATGGATTGAAGGAAATAAAAATGTTTTCATTAAAAGAAGACTGAATGAATTCCAACTAGACAAAAAGAACAGGTATCCATACAGCCTGTCACACAGTATGAAGGACTTAAAATGGGGAAGGGATATTTCCCCACAGGGAAAGTGGTACATGAAGGCTAAATGAAAACCAGAGGTTGTTTGTTGAGTATATTGTTAGAACACAGATCTATAGATGGTTTGAGGTTAAATTGTGCTGAACTGTGAGAGCTGAAAATTCTGTATAATAAAGTCATACCTAGGAGAGATTTCAGGAAGATGGAGTCTGCAAACTGAGGAGGAACTATCCCCTCACTCTCATTAGTGCTGGGACTACTTGCCAATGTAGAACTTGCTTTGTTCTACCAATTTCTATATATATGTTATATATTCCTATAGGAGTATAAATATAGGAAATATAGGAATAGGAAATATATAAACATAATAAAGATGCTTATACATAACATGATTTATTTTGGGGAATTGGCTAATGCCCTTATGGAGGTTGACAGGTCCTGTTTTCTGCAGGTTGAGATGGCCAGCTTGGGACCCAGGAGAGCCAATGATCTTGCTCCAGTCTGAGTCTGAAGACCTGGGCACCAGAGAACCTATAGTATAGTTCAAGTCTGAAGGCTAGCAGCCTCAGGTCCCAGCGTTCAAGTCCAAAGGCAGGAAAAAGTTGATGTCTCTTTTCAGTTTGACAATGTGTTAGGTGGGAGGAGGTCCCCCTTGGGGGAGAGTCAACCTTTTTCTTCTCGTCAAGCCCTCAGCTAAATGGATGAAGCCCACTCACATTAGGGAAGACAGTCTGCTTTTCTCATTCTACCAATTTCAATGTTAACCTCATCTAAAAATCTCCTCAGAGAAACACAAAGAATTATGTTTGAGCAAATTTTTTAAGCATCTCATGGCTCAATCACATAAAATTAACCATCACAAGACTCATTCCCTTTTTGTTGCATACATTCAGTAAAATGGAGCAGGCTTCCACTTACTAAATGATAATAGATTCCAACATCCTACTTTCTAAGATTATAAACAAGGCAACTTGTTTGAAATTTTGTATCTGCTCTTTAATAAAAATTTTACAAATAAACTCTTGGTTTACTTCCACACAAGCTCTCTGGAGTTTCTAAGACTTAATTCACAGGGTGCATTATTTCCTTCCAAGATTTGAGCTTTCATAGTAAAAACCATAATTGGTGCTAAATTAGATGATAATTGCTTGGTGGTGAGGTAGGGAAATGGACACTAAGGAATTCTGAGAAAATACTTGTATTCAAGGACTTCAAATCCAGTTAGTAGACAACATGACTCCAAATGAAATTGTTGGTAAACAGGATAAAATAGTATCTAATAATATGGTTAAAATTCCCATAAAAATAGTAGGTAACTTAATGATGTTAAAATCTAAGTTCTTTTATTTTTTTAAATAGTTTATTGTCAAATTGGTATCCATACAACACCCAGTGCTCTTCCCCACAAGTGCCCTCCTCCATCACCACCACCTCTTTTCCCCCCTCCCCCTTCCCCTTCAACCCTCAGTTCTTTTTCAGTATTCAGTAGTCTCTCAAGTGTTGCATCCCTTTCTCTCCCCAACTCTCCTTCCCTCTTCCCCTCCCCTGGTCCTCCATTAGGTTTCTCCTGTTCTCCTGTTAGACCTATGAGTGCAAACATATGGTATCTGCCCTTCTCTGCCTGACTTATTTCGCTTAGCATGACACCCTCAGGATCCATCCACTTTCCTACAAATGGCCATATTTCATTCTTTCTCAGTGCCATGTAATACTCCATTGTATGTACATACCACATTTTCTTGATCCATTCATCAGGTGACAGACATTTAGGTCTAAGTTCCTTTGAATACCATTTGTGAAAACTGTTACATTGAAAAATGTTTATTTTTGAAGTGTGCACATTTTTTAAGTTTATGTATTTATTTTGATAGAGTACAACCAAGGTGGGGGCAGACAGAGAGGGAGAGAGAGAATTTTAGTCAGGCTCTGCACTGACAGTGCATTACGGGGCTCAAACTCACAAATTGTGAGATCATGACCTTAGCCAAAATCAAGAGTCAGTGGCTTAATGGACTGAGCCACCCAGGTGCTCCTGAACAAATTTTTTAAATGTTTATTTATTTTTGCAAGAGAAAATGAGCAGGGGAGAGGCCGAGAGAGGGAGACAGAATCTGAAGAAGTCTGTATGCTGCCAGGGCAGAGCCTGATGTGGAGCTTGAACCCACGAACCATGAAATCATGATCTGGGCTGAAATCAAGAGTTGGATGCTTAACTGACGGAGCCACCCAAGGTGCTCTTCAAAAATGGTTTTTAAGATGTAACTATTTTCCATTAATTTAGACATAAAATGTTTCCATATTGTTTTTTAGGCATACATTACAGTTTTTATGCCAAAAAACAATAGTAGTTACTCCTTGGGGCAGGGAGGGGTTATGGGTTTGAGGAAGGGAACTTGGATAGGGCTCAGAGATGTTTATTATTATACTTCATAGTTTTTACACCATACATATTTTTATGCTAAATTTAGAGCCTTTAAAACAGCTTTATCGAGTTATAGTTGAGCTATAATAAACTGCATATGCTTAGCATTTTGATAAGTGTTGACAACTACCCCCCCCCCCAACACACAGTCTAGGAAAACCACAGTCACAATAAAAGTAATGAACATATCATAACCCAATAGTTTCCATCTGCCTCTTTTTAGTCTCTCCCTTTGGATTCTCTGTCCCCATATCCTCAGGCAGCTACTGATTTGCTTTCTGTCACTATAGGTAGATTGCATTTTCTAGAATTCTCCATAGATGGAATCGTACATACATAGGTAGTTCTTTTTTGATAAGGAGATCTGACTTTCTTTATTCAGAATAATTGTTTTAAAATTCATCCATGTTATCAGTGGTTCGTTCCTCTCTATTGTTGAGCAGTATTCCACCATTTGGATATAGAACTGGTTATCCATTTACCTGTTAATGGGTATTTGGGTTGTTTCCAGTCTTGGCTATGATAAGTATAGCTGATATGAATATTTATGTACAAATATTTATATGGAAATATTCTTATATTTCTCTTGAATAAGTACCACGGAATGGAATGGCTGGCTTCTATGAGAGGAATATGTTTCACTTTTTAAAGACACTCCCATACTGTTTCCATGGTGGCTGTATCATTTTACATTCCCACCAGCAGTATATGAGACTTTCAGTTGCTCTACACATTCACAGAAACTTGGTAATATGTGTAATATGTGTCTTCTTTTTAATTTTGGTTTTAAAATTTTTATTCTGAGAGAGAGAGAGAGCGCGAGAGCATGCATGTGTGTGAGCGCAGGGGAGGGTCAGAGACAGAGGGGGAGCAGAGGATCTGAAGCAGGCTACATGCTGACAGCAGAGAGCCCGGTGCTAGGCTTGGGCTCTCAAACAGTGATCACTACCTGAACCAAAGTTGGACGCTTAACCACTGAGCCACCTGGGCACCCTGGTAATATGTGTCTTTTAAATTTAGATATTCCAATAAAGACATAGTAGCAGCCAGACGTTTCAGATGGTGCCTGTTCTCTGGGAGGGGGCAGGGGCTCCGGGGGTGCCCCACAGTGGCTGCCTGCATCTAGAGGCCGCACGCGAAGCTGGAGAGGGGGATGGGATAGCCCGCCTCCCAATGCTACGCAGGCGTTTGCATCGCTCCAGGCCTTTGGTTAATTCCCAGAGTCTTGAAAGTGTTCATTCCGTTTTTCCCAGGGTTCTGTGGCATTTCGAGCAGCCCCCACTTCGGGGCAGGAAGGCCCTTCCTAGCCCTCGGCCGTTTCCAGAGGCCCCACTGCACACGGGCTTGCACACACGCGTCCATAGCAGCCACAGGGTCTCGCGGGGTCTCCGGGATCGAGTCGCAGGTGCGGAGTCGCGGGGTTCATGCAACTGCTGCCGCCAGCGGTGGGGCCCCTGCCCCCAGTGTGGTGGCGAGCGCCCAGGGCTCCGTCTGGTGTCTGGTGACCTTTGTCATGCGCGAGCGCGAGCTACTGAATGCTTTTCCTGCGCTGAAGCCCTCTTTCCTCCCTTTCTGGGAGGCCGTGCCCACATCCTTGCTCATCTTCCTGTTGACTGACTGACTGAGCTGCAGAAGCTCTTTGTTTATTAAGAGCAGCTCCGTGTCGCGAGCCGCAAGTATTTACCATCTGCCGGTTTTGCTAATGTCGTTCTACCGTGTGGATTTTGTATGCAGTCGAATCTTCCCCATCTTTCCTGCCTCCTGTGTTGTGTGTCCCTTCCCCACCCAAAGATCACATTAAAACATTTTCCCATGTTAAAAAAAAAAAAGTACATTTCCCTAGTTGTTGAACATGTTTTCATATACTTATATGACATCCATATGCTCATTTCTTTGTTCTGTTAGAATCTTTGGTATATTTTAAACAATGATTTTGTGGGTGTTTTTTTTTAAAGAGTCATTTACATATTCTTGGATACAAGTCCAAGGCTTGACTTTTTATTTCTTAACAGTGTTAAGGTAGCAGCAGTTCTTAATTTTTAGGAAGTCTATTTTATCAAATTTTTTATTGTGGGTCCTAGTCCCACAATAAAACAAATTGTTGCCTAATCCAAGACTACAAAGATTTTCTTTTACGTTTTCTTTTTTTAAAGGATTTACTTATTTATTTATTTATTTATTTATTTATTTATTTATTTATTTATTTATGTAGGCTCCATGCTAAATGTGGAGCTTGGATTCATAACCCCAAGATCCAAAGTCACATGCTTTATTGACTGAGCCAGCCAGGCACCCTTTTTTTTTCCTTTGCATTTTCTTTCTTTCTTTTCCCTGAAATTTTTATTTAACTTTGATTTAGTTGACAGTGTTGTTTTGTTTTCAAGAGTAGAATTTAGTGATTTATCTGTTACGTATAATACTCAGGGCTCAACATGGCTAGTGGCCTCCTTAATAGCCATCACCCATTTATCCTACCCTCCACCTAATTCCCTCTAGCACCCCTCTTTTGTTCTCCATTTTTTTTTTTTTGAGAGACAGAAAGAGACAGCATGAGCAGGAGAGGGTCAGAGAGAGAGAGAGGGAGACACAGAATCTGAAACAGGCTCCAGGCTCTGAGCTAGCTGTCAGCGGGGCTCAAACCCATGAACCATGAGTTCATGACCTGAGCTAAAGTCGGACACTTAACCCAGGTGCCCCTTGATTTGTATTTCCCTGATGATGAGTGGTGTTCAGCTTCTTTTCATGTGTCTGTTTGCCATCTGGATGTTTTCTTTGAAAAATGTCTATTCTTGTTTTCTTCTCATTTCTTAACTGGATTATTCATTTTTGGGGGGTGTTGAGTTTGATAAGTTCTTTATAGATTTTGGATACCTACTCTTTATCATATATGTCATTTGCAAATATCTTCTCCCATTCCATTGGTTGCCTTTCAGTTTTGCTGATTGTTTCCTTTGCTGTGCAGAAGCTTTTTATCTTGATGAGGTTTTAATAGTTCACTGTTGCTTTTGCTTCCCTTGCCTCTGGAGGCATGTGAATAAGAAGTTGCTGCAGCTGAAATCATAGAGGTTTTTGTCTGCTTCCTTCTCTAGGATTTTGATGGCTTCCTCTCTTACATTTGGGTCTTTCATCCATTTTGAGTTTATTTTTGTGTATGGTGTAAGAAAATGGTCCAGGTTTATTTTTCTGCATATTGCCAGTTTTCCCAAGACCACTTGCTGAAGAGACTCTCTTTATTCCATTGAATATTTTTTCCTGTTTGTCAAAGATGATTGACCATGTGTATGTGGGTCCATTTCTGTGCTCTCTATTCTGCTCCATTGATCTCTGTGTCTGTTTTTGTGCCAGTGCCGTACTGTCTTGATGATCACAGCTTTGTGATACAGCTTGAAGTCAGGAATTGTGATGCCTCCAGCCTTGGTTTTGTTTTTCAAGATTGCTTTGGCTATTCAAGGTCTTTTCTGGTTCAACACAAATGTTAGGATTGTTTTTTCTAGCTCTGTGAAGAATGCTGTGTTATTTTGATAGGAATTGCATTGAATATGTAGAACCCATTGAGTAGTATTGACATTTAACAATATTTGTTCTTTGAATCCTTGAGCATTTCCATTTTTATGTGTGTCTTCTTCAATTTCTTTCATAAACTTTTTATAGTTTTCAGTATATAGACTTTCACCTCTTTGGTTAGGTTCTAGGTATCATATTGTTTGTGGTACAATTGTAAATAGGATAGATTTTTTGATTTCTTTTTCTGCTGCTTCATTATTGGTGTATAGAAATGCAACTGACTTCTGTGCATTGATTTTATATCCTGTGATTTTGCTGAATTCATAGATCAGTTCTAGCAATTTTTGATGGAATCTTTTGGGTTTTCCACATAGAGTATCATGTCGTCTATGAAGAGTGAAGTTTGACTTCCTCCTTGCTTATTTGGATTCCTTTTATTTCTTTGTGTTGTCTGATTGTTGAGGCTATGATTCCAACATTATATTAAATAACAGTGGTGAGAGTGGACATCCTTATTGTGTTTCTGACTTTAGGGAGAAAACTCTCAGTTTTTTTCCCATTGAGGATGATATTAGCAGTGGGATTTTGGTATATGGCTTTTATGATCTTGAGGTATGATCCTTCTATCCCTAGTTTCTTGAGGGTTTTTATCAAGAAGGATGCTGTACTTTGTCAAAGCTTTCTCTGCATCTATTGAGAGGATCATGTGGTTCTTAGTCTTTCTTTTATTGATGTGATGTATCACATTGATTCATTTGTGATTATTGAACCAGCCCTGCATCTCAGGTATAAATCCCACTTGATTGCAGTAAACAACTCTTTTAAAGTATTATTGGATCCAGTTGGCTGGTGTCTTACTGTGAATTTCACATCCACGTTCATCGGGAAAATTGGTCTGTAGTTCTCCTTTTTCAGTGGGGTCTTTGTCTGGTTTTGGAATCAAACTAATTCTGGCTTCATAGAATAAGTTTGGAAGTTTTCCTTACATTTCTGTGTTTTGGAATAGCTTCAAAAGAATAGATGTTAACTCTTCTTTAAATGTTTGGTAGAATTCCCTGAAAAGCTATCTGGTCCTGGACTTTATTTTTGGGGGGGGAGAGGAGAGATTTTTTATTACTAATTCAATTTCTTTACTGGTTAAGGGTCTGTTCACATTTTCTATTTCTTCCTGTTTCACTTTTGATAGTTAGTATGTTTCTAGGAATTTGTCCATGTCTTCCAGATTGCCCAATTTATTGGCATGTAATTGCTAATAATATTCTCTTATTGTTTTTATTTCTGCAGTGTTGGTTGTGATCTCTCCTCTTTCATTCATTTTTTAAAAAAAATATTTATTTTGAGAGAGAGAGGAGACAGAGGAGAGAGAGAGAGAGAGAGAGAGAGAGAGAGAGAGAGAGAGAGAGAGAGAGACTGAGTATGACTGACTGTGGAAGTGGCAGAGAGAAGGAGACACAGAATCTGAAGCAGGCGCCAGGCTCTGAGCTTTCAGAACCAAGCCCAACATGGGGCTTGAACCCACAGACTGCCAGATTATGACCTGGGCAGAAGTCAGATGCTTAACTGACTGAGCCACTCAGGTGCCCCTCTCCTCTTTCAGTCTTCATTTTATTTATTTGGATTCTTTTCTTTTTCTTTCTAATCAGTCTGGCTAGGGATTTATCAATTTTGTTAATTTTTCAGAGAACCAGCTCCTGGTTTCATTGATCTTTCTACTGTTTTTTTTTTTTAATTTCAATATCATTGATTTGTGCTCTAATCTTTAGTATTTACCATCTTCTACTGGTTTTGAGTTTTATTTGCTATTCTTTTTCCAGCTCTTGAAGGTGTAAGGTAAGGTTGTGTATCTGAGACCTTTCTTCCTTTTTTTGGAAGGCCTGGGTTGCTATATACTTCCCTCTTATGACCGCCTTTACTGCATCCCAGAGATTTTGGGTTGTCGTGTTAGCATTTTCATTGTCTTCCATATACTTTTTAATTTCCTCTTTAATTTCTTGGTTAGCTTATA
Source organism: Suricata suricatta (assembly GCF_006229205.1). Taxonomy (NCBI): domain Eukaryota; kingdom Metazoa; phylum Chordata; class Mammalia; order Carnivora; family Herpestidae; genus Suricata; species Suricata suricatta. The sequence continues at coordinate 56,432,023 of NC_043704.1, forward strand.
CATTCTTTAGTAGGTTATTCTTTAATCTCTACATATCTGGTCTTTCCAAGTATCTCTTTTCTGGTGGTTAATTGTGAGTTTCATAGCGTTATGGTCTGAAAATATGCATGGTATGATCTTGATCTTTTTGTACTTGTTCAGGGCCAATTTGTGTCCCTTATGTGATCTACTCTGCAGCATGTTCCCTGTGCACTCGAGAAGAATGTGTATTCTCTTGCTTAAGATGAAATGTTCTAAATATATCAGTTAAGTCCACCCAGTCCAGTGTATCATTTAAAGCCATTGTTTCCTTATTGATTTTCTGCTTAGATGATCTTTTCACTGGTATAAATCAGGCGTTGAAATCACCCCATTATGGTATTATTATCAATGAGTTTCTGTATGTTTGTGATTAATTGATTTATATATTCATCTGTTTCATGTTGTGGGCATGAATATCCACAGTTGTTAGATCTTCTTTTGAATAGGCTCCTTAATTATGATGTAATACCCTTCTTCAACTCTTGTTATGGTCTTTATTTTAAAATCTAGCTTGTCTGATATAAGTATGGCTACTCCAGCTTTCTTTTCTTGACCATTATAACATTATACATGGTTCTCCATCCCCTTACATTCAATCTGAAGGTGTCTTTAGGTCTATAATTGGTCTCTTGTTAAAGCATATAGATGGATCTTGTTTTCTTATCCATTCTGATACCCTATGTGTTTTGATTGGAGCCGTTTAGTCCATTTAAATTTAGAGTGAGTGGTGAAAATATGACTTTATTATCATTGTGTTGCCTGTAGAGTTGGAGTTTCTGGTGATGTTCTCTGATTCTTACTAGTTTGTGTTGCTTTTAGACTGTTTTGTTTTGTTTCATCTCTTCTCCTCTCAGAGAGTCCCCATTAAAATTTCTTGCAAGGCTGGTTTAGTGGTCACATAAGCCTTTAGTTTTTATTTGTCTGGGAAATTTTTTAATCTATTCTTCTATTTTGAATGACAGCTTTGCTGAATAAAGAATTCCTGACTGCATATATTTCTAATTCAGCACATTGAATATATCCTGCCACTCCTTTCTGGCCTGCCAGGTTTATGTGGATAGGTCTGCTGCAAGCCTGATCTGTCTTCCCTTATAGGTGAAGGACGTTTATTTTCCCCTTGCTGCTTTTATAATTCTTTCCTTGTCTGTGTATTTTGTGAATTGGTCTATGATATGCTTTGTTGATGGTCAGTTTGTAGTGAATCTAATGGGAGTTCTCTTGGATGTGCTTCTTGGATTTTGATATCTGTGTCTTTCCTTGGATTAGGAATGTTTTCTGCTATAATTTGTTCACATTCTACCCCTTTTTTTCTTTCTACATCTTTTGAGACTCCTATGATTTGGGTGTATTCCTTTTTAATAAATTACTGAGCTCTCTAATCCTTGTATCATACTCTTTTGTCTTAGTTTCCCTCTTTTTTTCCTGCCTCATTATCCTCCATAATTTTGTCCTCTATATCACTTATTTGCTGCTCTGCTTTGTCTATCTCTGCTGCCAAGACATCTATTTGAGATTGCATCTCAGTTATAGCATTTTAAAGTTTGTCCTGACTAGATTTTACTTCTTTCATCTCTGCAGAAAGGGATTCTATGATTTTTTTCAACCTCAGCTAGTATTCTAATAATCATGACTCTAAATCCTGGTTTGGACATCTTGCTTATATCTGTGTTGATTAAGCCCCTGGCTGTCATTTCTTCCTGTTTTTTTCTTTGTGGTGAATTTCTTTGTTTTGTCATTTTGAAGCAAGAAAAAGAATTAATAAAATAAAATTAAAAATAAAATTAAAACAACACAAAAAAACAAAGGAAGCTAGATCTTAGGTGTGTTTTTCTCTGGTTGTTAAAGGAAGCTTGATAGAATAGAGAAAAAAGGGAAAGAAAAGAAAAAAGAAATAAAACAGGAAAAAGTTTAAAAATTTTAAATGTATACAATAGAGTAAAATGAAATGAAGATCATGGAATAGAATTTTTAAAATTACGAAAAAATAAGTAAATATAGTAAAAAGAATAGATTTTTTAAAAAAAGGAAAATAAAAATAAAAATCTTTTCTTTCTGGATCCAAGAAAAGGAAAAGAAGGAGGAAAAAAACAACGAGTAGATGAACCAGCAAACAATGAAATCCAAATGCATTACACCCAGTTTTCCTTAGAGCTCAAACTATGAAGCACTCTATAGTCCTTACACTAAGCAGGCAGACAGACTTTTCTGGTGGTCCTCTAGGGCATGTGCTGGGAGAGTATAGTTGGGTGGGGTTTGGTGTAATGGCTCCATTCTCCAATATGTGGTCCAGCTTAATTTACTGGAGTGGATTGGTGTGGTGCACGAGCATGTGCACCCATATGCGCATGTGTGGAAGACATGAAAATGCTATCACCCAGCTCCCTCGTTTTTGACACAGGATCTCTGCACTCCACTGAGCCGCAGTTATGCACCCCTTCATTGTCTTAGACTTCTGTCCACTACCCCTTTTGTCCACGTCCAAGCCATCAACCTGCCAGGTGGCAACTTCCTCTTGAATTTTATATCAGATGAGTCTGTGTTTCCAAGACACTCAGTTTTGAGAACCCTGTGTCTTGGACCTGCTCTGACTCTCTGGGGGAGGGTCTTGCCGAGCAATTGCCAGGTTCTGGCTTGCCCCAGAGAACATTCATGTGTTCACACAACTGCAGAGGTTCAGAGATTATCACAAATCACAACACACAGCTGGTGCCAGGTTTCATCGCACTCTGGCATCTTTGTTCCAATAACAGCAAATATGGCTGTTCTCTGGGGTCCGCTGGGACCTTTGCTTGTGGGGATGCCATATGGCCTCTACCAAATGCCCTTCATGCAGGGGAACCACTTCTCTCTCTGTGGCCAACAGACCCCTTGGACCTCGCTGACTCCTCTTGGAGATTCACCTTCCTCCCCACCAGAGCATTGCCAGTTATTCAGCTCCAGAATTTCCAGCTCTGCACTCCCTTGTTTATAGTCCATTATAATCCTAATGGTATTGAAACCCTTTCCTTTCTCCCCATCAGTGGTGTTGGGGAACAGATTTCTTGTGCAGTCCCTTGCGAGTGTTTCCACTCTTTCCCTTTCTCTCCAGCTACTTTCGGAGGGAGTGCTTCTCCTGAAGTGCCACACTCTCCCTGCTCTGTCTTCTGTCCATAAAAACAGCTCCCTACTTTATGCAGCTTGTCTCTTTCCTAGTTCACCTCTCCACACTTTGTATCTGCTGAATTCTGTGCCTCAAGGTATGCAGATTGCTGTGTTACTCCTCGTATCAGTTTCCTACGTGTGCAAAATGGCTTGGCGCTGATCTAACTGCATTTCAGGGATGAGAGAAGCTGAAAACTTCCTTGCTGCTCTGCCATCTTGGCCTTTCCTCAGTCAGTGACTTGAAGCTTTTTCTCTATGTTTTATTCTAAGAGTTTTATTATTTCAGATTTTATGTTTAAGTTTTTAATCCATTTTTAGTTGATTGTGGCAAATGGTATGAAATAACAGTTCCATTTCATTCTTTTGAGTATAGGTATCCAATTTTCCATATAACATGTATTGCAGAGACTATCATTGTACATCCTTGGCACTATTGTGAGAGATCAGTCAACACTATCTATGTAGGTTCATTTCTGGGATCCTTAGTCTGTTGCATTGGTCTTTACGTTTGCTTTTATGCCAGTACCATACTGGTTTTACTACTGTGGTTTTGTAATATAGTTTGGAATCAGAGTGTGATACCTCCAGCTTTGTTTCTCTTTTCAGAAATGTTTCAGCTATTTGGGGTCTTTTGTGATTCCAAATAAATTTTAATAGATATATTTTTTCTATTTATGTAAAAAACGACATTGGGATGAATCAGGATAGACCTGAGTCTATAAGGGTCGAAGGGCTGGTTTGGATTCTGTTTGTTGTTTGTTTGTTGTTGATGGGCTTATTGTTTGAGTATGGACCCACTTCCTCAAAGTGATTTTTCTTGATCTTGAATTCCACAAGGGTGTTTCGATCTCATAGATTCCAAAGCCTCTGTGAAGGCAGTTTTCCCCATGAATGGTTGCCAAAATTAGTATTTCTGTGGGAGGAGTGAGGCCTCATCCTTGCTTACATCACTCCCCGTTACAATGTTGACTAGAAGTGGTGACAACAGATACCTTTGCATTTTCCCTCAACTTATGAGAACAGTATTAACTCTTCCACTTATCAGTAGGCTTTTGGTAGATTCCCTTTATCAGGCTGAGAATGCTCTTTTCTGTTTCTAAATTGTTGAAAATTTTCATGAGGGAGGGATGTTAGATTTATCAGGGGTTTCTGTTTTGAGATGACCATATGGTTTTCTGTTTGCTTTAGTCTGTTAAATATGTTAAATTACACTAATTGATTTTTGAATGTTAAAAGAATTTTGCATTCCTGAAATAAACTCTTCTTTGTCATGATATATTATCCATTTTTATTTTGTTGGATTCAATTTGCTAATTCTTAATTTTTAAGTATAATTTAAATACAGTATTTTATTCGTTTCAGATATCCGGTATAGTGACGTAACAATTCTGTACATTACCAGTGCTTATCACGATAAGTGTACTCTTAATCTCCTTTATTTATTTCACCTATTACTCCATAGACTTCCCTTCTGGCAGCCACCAGTTTATTCTCTGTACTTGAGTCTATTTTTTTTTGTCTCTTGTTTCTCTCTTTGCATTGTTTCTTAAAATGCAAATATGAGTGAAATCATATGATATTTGTCTTTGACTGACTTATTTAGCATTATACTTTCTAGGTCCATCTATGTTGTTGCAAATGGCAAGATCTCATTTTATATGGCTGAGTAATATTACATTGTGTATATATATTACATCTTTATCAATTCATCTATGAATGGACACTTACGTTGCTTCCATATCTTGGTTATTGTAAACAATGCTGCAACAAACATAGGGATGCATATATCTTTTCTAATTAGTGTCTTCACTTTCTTTTTTTTTTTTTCTCAGTAGTGGAATTACTGGGTCATGTAGGAATTCTATTTAAAAATTTTTGAGGAACCTCCATACTGTTTTCCACAATGACTGTACCAATTTGCATTTCCACCAACAGTGCATGAAGATTCCTTTTTCTCCATATCTTCACCAACACTTGTTGTTTCTTTTGCTTTTGAAAAGCTATTCTGAAAGGTGTGAGGTGACATTTCATTGTGATTTTGAACACATTTTCTTGATAATTAGTGATGTTGAGTATCTTTTGGTGTCGTCCATTTGTATGTCAGTGGAAAAATTCTTTGGAAAAATGTCTATTCAGGTCCACTATCCATTTTTAAATTGAATTATTTGGGTGTTTTTGATGTTGAGTTGTATAACTTATTTATATATTTGGATATATATATCAGATCTATCATTTGTAAATATCTTCTCCCATTGAATAGGTTGCCTTCTCATTTTGTTGGTGGTTTCCTTTGCTGTGCAAAAGCATTTTATTTTGGTGTAGTCCCATAAATTCTTATTTGTTCAATATTTACCTCCATGTTCACAAGGAATATACATCAAAAGTCTACGATTTATTTTTTGTTTTATTTTGTTTTTGAAATATCTCTGGTTTTGGTATGAGGTTAAAGCTGGCCTTGAGAGTAGAATTAGAAGTATTTGCTGCTTAAATATTTGATAGAATTCACAATAAAGCTATCTGGGAGTGGAAATTTTTTTGCAGGAAGATTTTAAACTACACATTAAATATTTAAAGTGATAGATGCTATGAAAACTACTTCTTGAGTGAATTTTGGTAATTAGTATATTTTTAGAATAATTTGACCATTTGATCTATGCTGCCAAATTCATTGGCATAAATTTTGTATAGTATTCCTTTTTTATTGTTAATATCTATAGAGTTTGCAATGATGTCACCTTATTTCTTTCCGATATTATTAATTTGGGTTTACTTCTTTCCTCCCAGATCATTCTGGTTAGAAGTTTATCAATGTTACTCATCTCATTAAAAAAAAACAAAACAGTGTTTGGTTTCATTGGCTTAACTTCATAGTTTTTATGGGATTTATATTTTACTGACATTTACTTGCACTTTCTTCTGCCTATTTGTATTTCATTTGCTCTTCTTTTTCTAGTTTTCTAAAGTGGAATTTGTGGTCGTGATTTGAGACTTTTCTTCTTTTCTGTCATTGAAGTAGTGCTATCTGCTTTCTTGTGAGTACTAATTCGGTTGCATCCCCCAAACTTTGATATGTTGTGTTTTCATTTTTATTCAGTTCAACATACTTTTCATTTTCCCTTTTGAGTTCTTCTTTGATTCATGAGTTATTTATAAGTTTGCTACTTAGTTTCTACATATTTGGGGATTCTTTGGATATCTTGGTGTAGGTGGTTTCAAATCTAATTCCATTGTGATATTAATGAATGCTTTTAGGTGGATTGAGAGTCATTTCATGGCCCAGAATATGGTCTCTGTTGTTAAGTATCTGCGTAAACTTGAAAAGAATGTGTATTCTGCAACTGTTGAATGAAATGTTCTATAGATGTCAATTTAATCTAGTAGATTGATAATGTTGTTGAAGTCTATGTTTTTATGTCTTTCTTTATGGAGTGAAGGATTTTGAAATTATTTAACTACAATCCTGAATTTGTCTTTTTCACATTTTGTTGATGGTTATTTTGTGTATTTTGTGTATTTTAAAGCTCTTCTTATTAGTTATAAAAAGGTTTATTATTTTTATCTCTGCTTGATGAATAGACCCCTGTATCACTATGAAATACCCACTTTTCAGTCCCTATTAATTTTTTTCTAAAGTTGACTGTCTGAGGGGTGCCTGGGTGGCTCAGTCGGTTAAGCCTCAGACTTCAGCTCAGGTCATGATCTCACATTCGTGGATTCGAACCCCACATCAGGCTCTGTGCTGACAGCTCAGAGCCTGGAGCCTGCTTCCAGTTCTGTGTTTCCTTCTCTCTTTGCCCCTCCCCCTCTCATGCTCTCTATCTCTCTCTCTGTATCAAAAATAAATTTAAAAATAAATAATAAAATAAAGTTGACTGTCTGATAAAATATAGCCACTTCAGCTTTCTTTTTGTCAATGTTTGCATAGTATATTCTTTCCTATTCTTTTATTTCTAACTTATTAGTCTTTTTATTTCAACTTGGTTTCTTGGTTTTACTTTGTCCTACATTTAATTCCAGTAATACAATTGCTTCCAAGGTTTTTAGGTAATTTGCTTTCAATGAGAATATTGAAATAATTGAGTTTAGATCATCCATTTTTCTATTTTTCTTTTTGTCCCATCTTTTCTTTGTTCTCATTTTTCTTGTTTTTTCCTGCTTTCATTTGTATTAGATTTCTTTTAAATGTGGGTTTAGTTGTTTTAAGAGAGAGAAAAAAGGGACAGAGAGGGCAAGAGAGAACCCCAAGCAAGCTCTGCATTGTTATGTAGGCTCCATTTCATAAATCCTGAGATCATGACCTGAGCCAAAATCAAGAGTCAGATGCTTAACTGAACCACCAAGTCACTCCTGGATTAGATTTTTTTATGATTCCATTTTGTCTCCTTGTATGACGTACTAGCTATAAGACTTCATTGTTTTATTTTAAAAATTGTCTTTGGGTTTACTGTGTTATTTGCAGCTTTTCATAGTCCACCATTAAATAATATTATACAACTTCACATATAACATAAGGAACTTAAAACAGTCTATTTCTATATCTCCTTTTTTGACCTTTGTAATATTGTCATACATTGTACTTTAAATAGGTTATAAACCTTACAATATATTGCTATTATTTTGCTCAAAATAATTATCTACTAAAGAGATTTGAATAGTAAAAGAATCTTATGTTTACCCATGTAGTTAACATTTCCTGGGGGCTTTATTCTTTTGTGTAGATATAGATTTCTATCAGGTATCTATCTTGTTCTTTCTGCTTAATCAACTTTCTTAACATTTCTTGAAATGTGTGTCTGAGTTCTTTTTGGTTTCATGTGTCTGCGTAAAGAACTTCTTTTAATTTTTTAAATGTTTTTTATTTATTCTTGAGAGACAGAGAGAGACAGTGTGAGCAGGGGAGGGTCAGAGAGAGAGGAGACAGAGAATCTGAAGCAGGCTCCAGACTCTGAGCTAGCTGTCAGCACAGAGCTGACGCAGGGCTTGAACCCACGAATTGTGAGATCATGAGTTGAAGTCGGACCCTTTACTGACTGAGCCACCAAGGGGCCCCAAGGGAAACAACAGAGTCTGAAGCAGAGTTTAGGCTCTGAGCTGTCGGCACAGCGCCTGACGTGGGGGTTGAACCCACGGACTGTGAGATCACGACCTGAGCCAAAGTTGGACGTTTAACCGACTGAGTCACCAAGGTACCCCAAGAACTTCTTTTAATATTTCTTGTAACACGTCTTAATTTTTTTTGCTTTGTGAATAATTTTATTTCGCTTTTGTTTTCTAAAATATTTTCACTTGGTAAAGAATCATAGATTGACAGGTTTTGTTTTTTCTTTTAATGTTGTTAAGATATTGCTCCACTCTCTTGTTAATATTGTTCCCATTGTGATATAAATTATGTCACTTAAAAATGTTGTCCACAGAGGTTATGTGCCCATGTACATAACACATAACGTCTTTTGGCTCTGGCTGTTCCGAATACTTTTTCCTTATCAGTATTTTGAAAAATTTGATTCTGATGCATTTTCATGTAGTTCTCCTCATTTTTCTTGTGCTTTGGATTGGTTGAGGTTTTTGGATCTGTGGGTTTATAGTTTCTCCACTCCCTTCTTCATTCTCTTCTTCTTTTGGAACTCTGATTACATGTACTTTAGATTGCTAAAACATATCCCACAGCATATTAGCTCACCTTTATTTTTTCTTAGGTAAATATTTTCTTAGAGTTTTATGAGATTTTTTTAATTTGCCATGCATTCTAGTTCACTAATCATTTTCTTATACAATGTTTCATATGCCTTAATCACATCCAATGCAGTTTTCCTCTTTGACATTGTTTTTTTCAGCTCTAGAAGTTTGAGTTTTGCCCCCCCCCCCTTTTTTTTTTTGGTCTTTGTATTCATCTACGTAGCATGTTCAGTCTTTCCTTTAGGTGTTTGAATATATGAAGTACAACTAACATAACTACAAATACTTTTTCTACACATTCTGTCTTCTGTATCATTTCTGGGGCATTTTCAATTGATTGATTCCTATCTTCATCATGGGTCCTGTCTTACTTCTTTGTTTGCCTGGTAATATTTTTATTGGAATTTTGGACATTCAGATATTTACCTTGCTGTGTGCTTGATAGGTTTATATTCTTTTGAATACTCGAGCTTTGTTTTGAAATTTGGCTAAGTTACTTAGAAATTATTTAATCTATTTGGGTCTTTCCATTAAGTTCTATTAAGTGGAACCAGAGAAGTTTTTAAATGTATGACTGATTTTCCAGGGCTAAGGCCAAATTGCTCTGAACACTTTAGCCAGTGATCAGAATTATGAGCTTTTGCTGTGTAGCTGGTGTGAACTAGTTATTCCTGTATCTTTCTTTCTTTCTTTTTTTTCTATAATGTGTATTTATTTTTGAGAGAGAGAGAGAGAGAGAGAGAGAGAGAGAGAAAGAGAGAGAGAAAGTGAGAAAGGAGAAAGTGAGCACACAATCAGGGGAGAAGCAGAGAGAGAAAGGGAGACAGAATTTGAGCTGTCAGTACAGAGCCTGAAGTGGGGCTTGAACTCATGAGGTGTGAGATCATGACCTGAGCTAAAGTTGGGTGCTTAACCGACTGAGTCCCTCAGGGCCCCCAGCTATTCCTATACAAGCTCTCAGCCCTGCTGGAGCTAGGGTGAGATGGGCAAGATGTCAAGGGTGCAAAACTTAATGTGTTACTGACTCTTAGGTTCATGCAAGCTCAGGCTCTGCACCTGAGAATGCATGCCTCTTAAAATTTTGTGTCTTAGGCATCATGCTTGCCTTACAGTGGTCCTAGTCTTGGTTGGTAGGATTGGTGATTTTAACTCAGGGTTTAGTAAACTTTTTCCTTACAGGCTAGATAGTAAAGAGTTTAAGCTTGTGAGACATAAAGTTTCCATTAAATTTAATCAGTGCTGCTATTACAGCCCGAACGTAGTCATATATAACATGTGAGTGATATGTGACTCTGTTCCAATACAATTTTATTTACTAAAACAGCCCATTGGCTATGATTTGTGGATTCCTTCTCTAATCCCTTGGGTGTTGCTTTCCTTAGCCTTGGATAGCTTCTTCACATCCATATGCTGTTCAGTGCTTAACTGAGACTGTGCAGAGTTGTAGACTTTTTTGTAATTCTCTTTACTCCAGGACTCCCTTCTAAGCTCTCGTTACATGGTTTTTCTATATTTCAGCCTCATCTCTTAACCTCAGGGAGACCACTGAGCTCTGGATTTTCCCTCCTTGTGTCATGGCTCCTTCACTGACTGACATTCAGTATCTTAGAGGCTTTTTGTATCCTATTTTGTATACAATTTGTGAAGTTATTTCAGGTGAAAGGATAAATCCAGTCTTTGTTATTTCATGTTGTCCACAAAATGGAAATCTCTAAATTATGTTTTCAAATTAAGTTGTACCATTAATAGAAATGAAATAAAGTGTTTGTACAGAATCAGTGGTCAGAATTCATGCTTTAACTTTATGAAATTATCACATTATTATAGACTTCCATAGTCTCAATTTCTTCATTTGTAGAAAGAGGATAATAAAATATCTTTCTCACAGGCTTATTGGGAAGTTTAAATGAATAATAAGTGAGATAGCATCTAGCATTGTGTATGTCTCATGGCATGCATAAAGATGTTTAATTCACTTTCCCATGTTTGATATACTGATTAATTAAAAGCATTGCAATTTTTTTAGGCAAGGTGCTGGGGTCAGAAGGGTACTGAGGGATGTAGGTAAAGATAAATTATTTTGCTTCTCTTCTAATTGTATTGCCCTTGTTTCTGAGTTGGATAGTTGTGGTAAGCACCCTGTGTTTCACTTTTCTTCTTATGTCCCATTAACAGGAGTTTAATTAAAGTATTATTATATTTTCTATTTATAGAATCTCTTTGGTGCAATGTCTCTTTGTGTCTTCTGCCCATTTTTTAATTGGATTTTTTTAACTGATGAATTTTCAGAGCTCTTTATATTCTAGATTTGAATCTGCTGTCAGATACATGGTTTGCAAATACCTTCTCCTGTTCTGTAGCTAGTCTTTTCATCTTATCAGGGACTTTCAGAGAAAATACTTTTTTAAAAAACTTTGATGAAATCCAATTCATCAAAGTTTATCTTTTGTGAATCATAGTTTTGTGTCCTGAGGACTCTTTACTCTTCTATGTTACCCTCTACATTTTTATAGCTTTATATATATATTTTTTGTAGCTTTATATTTTACATTATAATCTCTAACCACTTAGGTTTTTGTATAAGGTATGAGGTTGAGATCAAGGTTCATTCTTTTGCCTATGGATCTCCAATTAATCCAGCACCATTTATGAAAAATACTGTACGGTCTGCATTGAATTGCTTTTGCACCTTTGTAGCAAACCAATTGGCTCTACTTTTGGGGTTTATTTCTGCTTTCTCTATGATGTTACATTGATCGATGTGTCTATTCATCTGTCATTACTATATAATCTTGCTTACTCTTGAGATATAATAAGTTTTGAGAACACAATAATTCTTCTCATTTTATATTTTTTAGGAATCAGATATCCAAGTTCCATGTCATTTCACATATTTTAGAATAGGCTTATATGTATGTTAAACAAATCTTCATTGGGATTTTGATAGTAATTCTGGTAAACTTATCAATTTGTACATCTTCAGCATGTTGTCTTCCATCCATGACACATTATATTTTCCCATTTATTTCGGTCTTTTATCAGCATTTTGTGATTTGCAGCATGTAGACTGTACATGTGTTTTGTTAGATGCACATCTAAGCATTTTGTTATTTTTAAAAAATAAATTGTACAACTGTTACATTTTTAATCTTGGTGTCCTTGTGTTGTCCATTGCTAGTATGTCAAAATACAACTGATTTTTGTATGTTGATCTTATATTCTATGCCCTTGTTGAACTCACTTAGTAGTTTAATAAATTTCTTTGATTTTTCCTGAATAGATGATCATGCCAAAAAGAGGGCCACTTTTACTTCATTATTTTATGCCTTTTCTTCCCCTTTGCCTTAATTTTCTGGCTAAAACTTCATAATTGTGCTGAATAGAAATGACAGGAACAGATATCCTTGCGTCTTGTAATCTTAGGGGAAAGCTTTCAATCTTTCACCACCAAGTAATGATATTGACTGGAGGCTTTTCGTAGATGTTCTTTATCACATGGGTAAAGTTCTCTCTGCCTAGTTTTCTGAATTTTTAGTTTGATGAGTAATAAATATTATCAACTGTTTTTTTCCTGTATTAATTAATGTGATCATGAAATTTTCCTTTTTAACCTGTTAATATGGTAGATTACACAAATTGATTTTCTAATACTGAACCAGTCTTTTAGAATAAACATATCTTATTGTCATGGTATATGTTCCTTTTCGTGTATTACTGAAAGTCTATTTTCTAATATTTTATTAAAGTGTTTTTACAGTGATACTATATAATGAATACTGGTTTGTAATTTTCACTTTCTGTACTGCCTTCAGGATCAGGATAATATTGTCTTCCTAAAATGATTGCAGCCACTTATTTTCTGGAAGAAAGTGTATACAGTTGGTGTTAACTCTTCCTTCAGCATTTAGTAGAGTTCTCCAATGAAACTATAAGGGCTTGAATGTATCTTTTTTGGGCATTTTAAAATTCTTAATTTCTTTAACAGTTATGAGGTTATTCAAATTATTGATTTTAGTTTCTTTACATTGTGGTAGATTGTGTTTTTCAAGGATTTGGTCCATTTTATCTAAATTGTCAAATTTACATTGGGTAGTTGTTCATAGTATTTCCAATTATGCTTTTGATGTCTGCCCTGTCTGTAGTAGTATCTTGTGTTTCCTCCTGTTATTACTAATTTCTGTCTCCCTCCCTCCCTCCTTCCTTCCTTCCTTCCTTCCTTCCTTCCTTCCTTCCTTCCTTCCTCCCTCCCTCCCTCCCTCCCTCCCTCCTTCCCTCTCTCTCTCTCTCTCTCTCTCTCTCTCTCTCTCTTTCTTCCTTTCTTGGATATTCTTGCTAGTTATTATCATTTAAAAAATCTTTTCAGAGAAACAGCTTTTGGTTTTACTGATCTTTCTGTCATTTTTTGTTCTTAGTTTAATTTATTTCTGCTGTTATTTTTATTCTTTCCTTCCTTCTGCTTCCTTTGGGTTTATTTTGCTCTTCTTTTTTAGTTTCTTGAGATAAGAAGTTATATTATTGGTTTTGGGACTCTGTTTTCTTTTCTTTCTTTTTACGAATTTGCGTGTCATCCTTGCGCAGGGGCCACGCTAATCTTCTCTGTATTGTTCCAATTTTAGTATATGTGCTGCCGAAGCGAGCAGTCTTTTCTTTGTTTTTAAATTTTATTTTAGACAGAGAGAGAATGCACAAGTGGGGGAGAGGGACACAGAGAGAGAAAGAATCCTAAACAGGCTCCATACTCAGCATGGAACCTGATGTGGGGCTCAATCACACACCCCTGGGATTTTGGCCTGAGCCAAAATCAAGAGTCAGATGCTCCTGACTGAGCTACCCAGCTACCCCTGAGAACTTTCTTCTTTTCTAATGTAAACATTTAGTGTGACAAATTTCTCTCCCAGCATTACTTTAGTTGTGTCCTACAAATTTTAACATCTTGTATTTTCATTTTCATTTAAATGTATTTTAAAATTTTCTTTGAGATTTCTTCTTTTATCTTTGCATTACTTACAAGCATGCTGCTTTTTTTTCTTTTACTGTTTTCAAGTGTTTAATTTTGTCACCCTTTAGTTATCAGTTTCTATTTTTATTCCATTGTTGTCAATGAACACATCCTGAATGATTTTAATTCTTTAAAACTTGTTGAGATCTGTTTGTGACTCCACATATGGTTTATTTTTGTATATGTTCTGTAGACAGTTGAAAGTAATATGTATTCTGCTGTTTTGGGTGGATTGTTCAATGCATGTTGATTAGATCCTGTTGGTTGATGATATTGTTGAGTTCTTCTATATCTTTTGCCAAGTTTCTGTCTAGTAATTCTATCATTTGTTGAGAGGGGAGTGTTGACAATTCCCAAGTGTAATTGTAGATTTGTCTATTTCTCCTCTCAGTTCTGTCGGTTTGTACTTTATGTATTTTGAACTTTGTTGTCTGATCCACACACACAATTAGAATTGAGTCTTCTTGATGGATTTGCTCTTTTATGATTATGTAATATTTTTCACTACCCTTGGTTTTTATTTTTTCTGAAGTCCAGTTTATCTGATATTTATATAGCCATTCCTGGTTTCTTTTAATTAATCTTTGCATGGCATATCTTTGTATTGCTTTAATTTCCACCTACTTACATTGTTATGCTTGAAGTGTTTTGTAGTTAGCATATAGTTGGGTATGCCAATCCCTATTTTTTCATTTGTGGATTTAGACCATTTATAGAATATAGTTATTTATTAGTTAAGGTTTATGTCTGCCATTTTGTTTTTGTTTTGTGTTTGTTCTCTCTGTTTCTTCTTTCTCTACATTTTCCCCTTTCCTTTAGATTACTTGGACATATTTTAAAAATCTATTCTGGTTCATCTATAGTATTTTTCCCTAGTGTAGCTTTTTGTATACTTTTTTCAGTGGTTGCTCAAGATATTGCATTTTACTACAATCTGCTGGTGTCTATTGGTGTTCAAGTGAACTATAGAAATCTTACCTCTCTTTTTGTCCTATTACCCTCATCCTTGCATGATACAGTTGTCTTATGTATTTCTTAATATGCTTAGGCAGCTTTATAATATATTAGACAGTGTTAAAAATTTTTCTTTCAACTTTAAACATAATTTTTAAAATTCAAGAGAGTGAGAATAGTCTATCATATTTATCCAGAATTTTTCTTTTTTTTTTTGTTTACTGTTTATTTGTTTGTTCTTTCTTTGTTTCTAAATTTCCAGATTTTTAATTTTATCAATTCCTTTCTGTTCAGAGAACTTTACTTAGCTGGTCCTAGGGTAATTCTGCTGGTGTCAGATTCTCTCAGCTTTCCTTTATCTGAGAATGTTTCCCTCTTCATTTCTGAAGGATATTTTTGCTGGATAAAGAACTCTGATTTAAACTCCTTGAATTTCAGCACTTGATCAATGTTGTACCACTTCCTTCTGGCCTTCATAGCTTCTGATGAGAAATCTGGTGTTATGTGAATTATTTTTCCAGTATAGTTAAGATGTCACTTCTTTTCCCTTGCATCCCGTGTCTTTAGTTTTCAGAGTTTGACTATAATATGTTAGGCATGGATATATTTGGGTTTATTTTAAGTTGAGTGTCTTCTCAACTTCTTGAATTTGTAAGTTTCTATTTTCTTGAAAAATTTGAGATTTTTCAGCCATTATTTATTTGAATACTTTTTTAGGCATACCATTTTTCTCCTTTCCTTCTAACATTCCTATGACAAGAATGTTAAATCTTTTGTTAAAGTTTCTTAAGTCCTTAATTTTTTCTGGTCTATTTTCTCTGTTATTCAGATTGATTAATTTTTGCAATTCTGTCTTTCAATTCACTGATTCTTTCCTTTGTCTTCTCCGTTTTGTTATTAAGCCTATTCATTGAGTTTTAGAATTTTATTTTATTTTATTATTTATTTAATTATTTTATTTGAGAGAGAGAGAGAGAGAGAGAGCAAGCAGCAGAAGGAGAGAGAGAAAATCCCAAGCAGGCTTCATGCTGAGAAATGTGGGACTCAGACCCACAACTGTGAGATCATAATTTGAACTGAAATCAAGAGTTGGACACTCAGTTGACTGAGCTACCCAGATGCCTCAAGGTTTAGAGTTTTAGTTATTTTTTAAAAATGCATTGAATCTTCTTTATATCTAATTTTTCTTAACTGGAGCTTATGGTTTTTTGTTTCAAGCATGTTCATAATTGTTGATGTATTTTTGTTATTGATCCTTTACAATTCTTATCAGATAATTCTAACATCTGTGTCTCATTGTCAGCCTTCATCCATTGTTTTATCTCACTTTAGTCAAGAATTTCATAGTTTTTGTAGGAGTGATTTTTTTTATTGAATTCTGAACATTTTGCTTATTATGTCATCAGCCTTCTGTTTGTATTTAAATTTGTGGCATAGCAGGCATCCTCTGATACCATTCCAGTGGGGAAAGAGGGATGTCACCTCATTAGTGTCTGATCAGAATAAAAGTCCAGGTAGCCACTTGATGTCCATTGAATATGGAGAGAGAGAATGTGGTCTTTATTACTGATAGTTGAGGATGGGAGACTAGGCTTTTTTTTTTTTTAAAATAGGCTTCATACCCAGCATGGGGCCCAATATGAGGCTTGAACTCATTACCCTGAGATCAAGATCTGAGCTGAGATTAAGAGTGAGATGATTTACTGAGTAAGCCACCAAGGTGCCTCTGGAGACCAAGTTCTTTAGTATGGGCACACTAATACCACTCTGGTTGAAAGTGGGAGAGGTGCCTTGTTATGGCTCCCCCTATACTATCAGTAGAGTGGTACCTTGTTACTACTGAATGTTGGCAAAGGACTTGACCCTGCACTAGGCCGTATTTAATACCACCTCAGCAGGAAAGGAGATGGGCATCTCAGTACATTTGGGTCTGTGTAGAACAGGGTTTCCCATGTGGTCTCCACTGATCCCACAGGAGGAAATCTTATTACCATTCAGTGGAGATAAAACTCCCATCTTTTTTCTTAGTCTTCGCTGACCCCTCTCTGGCAGAGAAATTGGGGTGACTTGTTACAGCCAGGTGAGGGTAAAATCCTAATCCTGATGGCAGACATATGGATGGGGTCACAGTTTTTCTGTAGTGTTTGGCTGGAATAGAGTTGTTATTATTTGATTTTAGAAAAAAAAATCTTAGTAGATTGTCCCTCTTCTGCATCTTTGGCGGGATTGGGAAAGCTTTTCTTGGAAACATATTTTTCTGTGCCTTTTGGTGTTTCCAGGTTGCTGCTGCTTCAGCACTCAGTTTAGAATACATGAGGCAAAAAGAAAAAAACAGAGATGGGTGTCTGGGTCTCTCAGTCAGTTAAATGTCCAACTCTTGGTTTTGGCCTAGATCATGATCTCGCAGTTTGTGAATATGAGCCCCACATTGGGTTCTGTGCTGATAGCATGGCCCTGCTTGGGATTCTCTCTCTCCCCCTCTCTCTCTGCCATCCCCCACTCACACTCGCTCACTCTTGCTCTCTCTCTCTCAAAATAAATAAACCAACTTAAAAATATATGTAAAGAAAACCCAGGGAAATCATTGCTCAAAAGAACCTACACTTCTAGTTGATGAAATGTTTCTTTCTTTGGTTCTAATGTGCATATTGGCTTGCTTTCATGGTTTTCCTTCTCTAGGGGCTTAGGTTTTCAGTCTCAGGTTTTGTGGGTCAGTCAGTTGCCATTTTTTCCATTTGTTTTTCAATATTTTAGAATTTTCTGGTTAGCATCTCTTCTCAATTCCTTCATCTTTATAGATTTATTTCTATAAATTATTTTATTTTATTAGTTTTTTTGAAGGATATGCATTTTATTTTTGAGAATCTTTTTTAAGGTGTAATTCTTCAAAAGTATTTCCTTTGTTTGAGGTTTTTATTTAAAACATTGTAGAGCCACTCTCTCCATGCCGGTGGCCCCATGGTGTTGTAGCAGTGAGGGATCACTGGAAAGTTACTTTAATGGAGGGAATTCATTATAAAGAATTCTTGCCTAGATGTTTAGAATGAACAAATAAAGGATATTTTCATCAGAGTAACATGGAAATAGCAGTTGCAAACTGTATCTATCATTTCTAGATTTAGAAGAAGAAAGAAGATTAAATTAGAACTTAACTGAATTCAGAAGTAGCTCTATAAAGCTGAAATCCTGGTCTCAGAACTGTAGGTCCTTGTCAAATGGTGCCGATATCTGTATCCTCAGAGGAGAGGTCTGTGAGGGAGAGAAATAATAGCTGGCTCTTCCTGGCACATAATAAAGTAGATCCTGCAAGTGTTGGAAAACCTGCAAAATGGATATAATTTAGGCTAGAAGAATAAACCACTGTTGTTTGGCTGAATAAGAAAGGGTGGAGGGATGCCAACAGAAACAAGATGCACACAGGAAGCCTAACATTAGCAAATGGGAAAGGGAAGAGCCCTTCTTTCTCCTTCATCACTGGGGTCTTCCTCTAGCATCACTTTCTTGTAGAACTCACTAGAAGTGTGATTTGCAAAGTTCTGACCCCAAATTGAGGAAGCAGATATAGAAATTGGATTTGAAACTGAGACACAATCACTTAAAAATTGATATAGTTGTCTTTAGTTTTATCTTAAAATATTTGGATTCCTCAGTTACTCAGATATTAACTTTTATTTTGAAGTTTGCTTTACTATAAGATGCTATCTTATTTGCTTTTCACAATTCATTTATGATATAGAAGATGCAATTTTTTTTCTTATTTTACCTATTTGAAACTGGAGCCCACTGAAATTAAATGACTTATTCAAACTCACATAGCTGAGGCAAAAACCTGGTTTTCTGGATCCTATCCCAGTGCATTCAGTACTTTTTTGGATGGATTTATCTAATTTTATAGCTTAAATTTTGGTATTGGTGTGAGGACCCAGAGGGGTCCCACAGGACCAGCCAAGAAGGTCCGTGGCTTTACACCCCCCCTCCCCCCCCACACACTAAAACATGACCAGAAGTATGTAAGAGCAGAGTTTATCGAAGCTGTAGAGAGAGTAGATACAGAACAGAGGTTTGGGAAAGCCATAAAGGAAAGGAGAAAGTCTCATCTTTGTTCAGGGTCTGGGGTTTCTGTTGAGGATTGTGGTCTGGTGTTTGTGTCCTCTCAGGCATCCCGGAACCAGGTAGAGCAGAGACCAGGGACCAGGTGTTATTCCTTGGAGCCAGGGGGTCTTGGTGTTGAGATGTCTAGCGCTGGCCATCTAGATATGATATGAAGCTGTGATAGCCTCATCTGGTCATTCTTACCTGGTCCTTCCCTAGATGTTATCCATACAAGAGACATTATTTATTTATTTATTTATTTTACTGATTATTCACTTTTACTTATTTTTTAAAAATTTTTAATAGTTTATTGTCAAATTGGTCTCCATACAACACCCAGTGCTCTTCCCCATAAGTGCCCTCCTCCATCACCACCACCTCTTTTCCCCCCTCCCCCTCCCCTTCAACCCTCAGTTCATTTTCAGTATTCAGTAGTCTCTCAAGTTTTGTGTCTCTCTCACTCCCCAACTCTCTTTCCCCCTTCCTCTCCCCCTGGTCCTCCATTAGGTTTCTCCTCTTCTCCTCTTAGACCTATGAGTGCAAACATACAGTATCTGTCCTTCTCTGTTTGACTTATTTCGCTAGCATGAAACCCTCAAAGTCCATCTACTTTCCTACAAATGGCCATATGTCATTCCCTCTCATTGCCATGTAATACTCCATTGTGTGTGTGTGTGTGTGTGTATGTATATATACATACATATACATATATATACACATATATATACATACATATACATATACATACATATATATATATATATATATATATATATATATATATATATA
>NC_043704.1:56451794-56462118 GCF_006229205.1 Suricata suricatta
TGTATCCCTTGGGTAAATCCCTAGCAGTGCTATTGCTGGGTCATAAGGGAGTTCTATGGATAGTTTTTTGAGGAAACTCCACTCCACACTGTTTTCCAGAGTGGCTGCACCAGTTTACATTCCCACCAACAGTGTAGGAGGGTGCCCGTTTCTCCACATCCTCACCAGCATCTATAGTCTCTTGATTTGTTCATTTTAGCAACTCTGACTGGTGTGTGGTGGTGTCTCAGTGTGGTTTTGATTTGTGTTTCCCTGATGATGAGTGATGTTGAACATCATTTCATGTGCCTGTTGGCCATCTGGATGTCCTCTTTGGAGAAGTGTCTGTTCATGTCTTCTGCCCATTTCTTCACTGGGTTGTTTTTTGGGTGTGTAGTTTGGTGAGTTCCTTGTAAATTTTGGATACTAGCCCTTTATCTGATATGTCGTTTGCAACTATCTTTTCCCATTCTGTCGGTTGCCTATTAGTTTTCTTGATTGTTTCATACTAGAGAAATTATTAACTCCTTGTCCCTTACAAGGAGGACATACACTATTTGTATTCTCAGGCATGTGTAAAGTGAGGGTGCAGCTCTTAGTAAGAGTGGAAACAGAAAAAGGAGCAAAATGCAGGTTTTTATGGAATCCTTTATTTTTCCTAATTCTTTCTTTCTTTTTAAAGATTTTATTATTAACTAATCTCTACACCCAACGTGAGGCCCAAACCCACAACCTTGAGATCAATAGTCGTGTTCTCCACCAACTGAGCCAGCCTAGAACCCCTAGTTTCTCTATTTTAATACTTTCACTTTCATGAATGTTTCCCTAATTTCAGATCATTATCCATTTGTCTATGTCACATCTTCACTTGGATGTCTGATAGGCATCTCATCTTAACATATCCAGAAAGATATCAGAAGTTTCCCCTTTGAAACTCATTCTTCTTACAGTCTTTCCCTTTTTTCCCAACTTTTACAAGTTGCCACTTTAGTTAATGGCAACCTTACTTTTATTCTCAGGCCAAAGACCTTGGAGCAGTCCTTGACACTTATATTTCTCTCACATCTTCAAGTTAATCAGCAAATCTTGAAAAATATAATTAGGTTCCAGTGTCTTCTCACTATCTCTACTTCTATTCCTCTCATCTAAGCCATCACCACCTCTTGTGTGGATTATTTCAATTACTTATTAGGATCCCTGTTTTCCTGTCTAGTTCCTCTTCTGTCTATTCCTAAGGAAATAGAAGATTAGGTACCCAGTATAATCCCACTACATTTTTAGTCAGAAAATTTTACTGTACTGCGCAACATCTTCCAATGTTTTTTTCATTTTACTCAGAGTAAAAGCCAAAGTCAGGAAGGAACCTCACCAAGCCCTATCTCATGAAGCCCACTTGGAGTTGTCCTGAACAACTCTAGAGGGTGTCATCCATATAGAATACAAGGTGTCACATCACAAGATCACCACCACCTGCTTTTATCTCTTTGACTTTTCTTCCTACTATTTTTCTTTTCATTTATTTTGTTCTAACCTCCTTGTCCTATTTGCCATTATTCAAACATGCCAAATATATCTCAGGGCCATGACCCTGTTGTTCTCCGTGTTCCCCCTCAGGGACAGGCTTTCCCTGCGTACTCGACAGGCTTTTACTTAAAAGTATCATGTCAGTAATTCTTAACCCTGGCCTATTTAAAAGTGCAACTTATTCTTGTAGACCATATATCTTTTCCCTGCTTTATTTTTTTTTATAGCACTTAGCCCTATACAAGATACTATATATTAAATGTTACTTTATTTATTCTCTGCTCCCCTCACCAACTATAATGTTTCAAGAGATTTTTGATTAGTTTCTAATTGGTATGCTCCAGTACCTATAGCTGAGCATTATGCATAGTAGGTGCTTGATACATATTTGAATATTTGATATAGTAATCTCATATGACCAACATAACTTTTGAAGATGTGACCTCCTTAATATCAATAAAAGATAATTTATCACTTTAAATTTTGAAAAAAGAATGAGAATCTGTACTAAGTTGATTCAATGTGGTAAGGCACAGAATTTACAATACAGAGGTTAAATTGAATTGAAAATAATGTACGTGTGTGATAGTAAGTCTGTATCATAATGCCAAATTTGGGTAATATTTGAAACTCTATGAGAGATTGCTATAGCCACCATCCATCACAACTTAGAGCTATCATGGTTATTTAGTCAATGTGAATCCATTAAAACTGTTTCAATAAGAAAGCTAAAGTATATTGAAATATTGGAACCTCATCAAAATAAAAAGCTTCTGCATCATGAAGGAAATGATTAGCAAAACCAGAAGGCAACTAATGGAATGGGAGAAGATATTTGCAAATGATATGTCTGATTAAAGGGTTAGTGTCCAAAACCTGTAAAGAACGTATCAAGCTCAACACCCAAAGAACAAATAATCCAGTGAAGAAATGGGCAAAAACATGGACACTTCTCCAAAGAGCACATCCAGATGGCTAACACACATATGAAAAAATGCTCAACATCACTCATCATCAGGGAAATGCAAATCAAAACCACAATAAGATACCACCTCACACCTGTCAGAATGACTAACATTAACAACTCAGGCAACGACAGATACTGGCGAGGATGTGGAGAAGAGGATCTCTTTTGCATGGCTGGTGGGAATGCAAACTGATGCAGTCACTCTAGAAAATAGTATGGAGGTTCCTTATAAACTTAAAAATAGGACTACCTACAACCCAGCAATTGCACTTCTAGGTATTTTCCCAAGGGATACAGGTGTCTGTTTCAAAGGGGCACATGCACCCCAATGTTTACAGCAGTGCTGTCAACAATAGCCAAAGTATGAAAAAAGCCCACATGTCCATTGATGGATGAATGGATAGAGAGGATGTGGAATATATATACAATGGAGTGTTACTGGGAAATCAAAATGAATGAAATCTTGCCTTTTGCAACCACATGTACGGAACCAGAGGGTATTATGTTAAGTGAAATTAGTCAGAGAAAGACAAATATCATATGACTTTACTTAAATGAGAACTTTAAGATATAAAATAGAAGAACATAAGGCAAGCAAAAATAATATAAAAACAAGGAGGGGGACAAAACATAAGAGACTCTTAAATAGAACAAACAGAGGTTTTGCTGGAGGAATTGTGGGTGGGGGAATAGGCTAAATGGGTAAGGGACATTAAGAAAGACACGTTGGGATGTGCACTGGGTGTTATGCGTAGGGGATGAATCACTGGAATCTACTTCTGAAATCATTACTGCACTATATGCCGACTAACTTGAATATAAATTAAAAAAATTTTTTTAAATAAAGAAAGTGAAAATATCGCCCTATTGAAGTGTTTTTTTGGAGGCAAATTTCTGTATCTTAAATAAAGTGTACCTACATGCAATTTTATAATGCATTAGTAAAGCAAAGAAATTAAGAAAGAAAAGTATTTGGAGTCAAAAATATATATATGCCGGTAGGAAATTCAGAATATTGACAGAGCTATGGTTTGGCATTGACTTTAAATTTTGGTCTTTCAGGATTACTAAGAGAATGAAATAAAAAGTTAAATTGCTCTCCTTTGACAAAGACACACATTTACATAGAATGACAAAATGCAGTGCAAACTTCAAGGTGAACTTTAGAATTACAGGATGTTACCATGAATTGATGTACCAAGCTTGTTAGCATTTCCAGCCCCATCTCTACATAAACAATGTTAATTCTTGTCCTGTGATGCTGGAATTATTTAATTGAAAATGTGTGGGCTCTGTCTTGAATGGATTACAAAAAATAAAGGAAACAATGGCCTATAGAATGCATTATCATTTTCCTGTTGATAGAATCAAGCATATAAAACAGCCTAAGCAGAAAATATATAAAAACCCATCTTTTGGGGTCAGAAATAGGGAAAATAGAATAAGCTGTGCAAATGTGTTCAGGACATCACAAATAAGGCATCACGAAGCAGCCAGCATGCTTAGGTGTGGCACTATTACAGGACTTCTGCTAACAATTTATATCAAGCAAAAAATTAACACTGAAAAATCAATTCCTCTGGACACTATCTTTGTAACTACACTCAGGGTATACCTTGTATTTCTTGAACTGTTATTTGTTTGATAAGACTAATTTAATCAGAGAGGAATATACCAGAAAGAAATGTGTCGTAACTGAAAAATGAGATTATTCATGTTTGGGGGAAGGCAGGAAATGGGTAAAATTACTGCTGAGAGGATTCATCGGCCTCAGCGAATGTTCCTTTTTACAATGTTGTTGGCAGATGTGGGTTGTAATGAGTGTGCTTACCATGTCAGTTTTCACTGACCTGGCTTAAATATCACAATGTAAGAGCTTTACCTCGTTAAGAGAGAGATGCTGCAGCGCTTAGGAAAATCAGGGGTTTCGTCTGATAGGAGAAAAGGCACAGTCCGCTTGTCTTTCTCATGTTTATAAGCGGCTTTAAAAGAGGATTTGGCAGGGCCAAATGAGAGGGGGAAAATCCTTTGACTGCAGATGCCTTTTCTTAGTTCAGTTTTGTGATGAATGGTACACCTGTTGCACACAGTTACTTCTCAAAAATGTGGTCACATTCAGTGCTGATAATTAGTAGAAGTTCTGTATCCTAGCATCTTTTAAAAATTCATAGTTGATTTAATAGCAGATACAGTTTTTTAGTTCTGCTTAATTCAATTTTTCTATGTAGTAGTATCTTAAGTCCCACAATATAAAATGAACATAAGAGTCTCTATTTTTCTGTTAATTGATTTTTATATTTTACTTTCTTCATGAGGAAATGCATATGGTTTTCCTCTCTAGGTCATAGTCCTGCTTATAACTATTCATGAGGAACTAGAAACAGGAGTAGGTGAAAATTACAACTGGACAGAGAAACAAGCTGGGAGATGGTGTTGGAGATTAAGGGCATGTGTGTGTGGTGGGGGGGGGGGAGCAGGGTCACATTAATTGCCCAGGTAAGGTGGAGAGGGACAGAGAGAATCTGAAAATCAAAAGGGATGAACCCATGACTCAGGCTATCATAGAAATAGGGATGAATCCAAAGTAGGAGTCAAGATATCAAAGTGTCAAATCCAGGGGCCAGTCCAGAGACACCACATAGCAAGGATATGTACAAGGAGACTGAGGAATGATGTGTACTGTAAATGTATTTGGTAGTTCTTAGCTTCTCCATGGATAGATCTAGAGAGCCATAAAGAGATCTCATATCTTCTTGACATCAGCTGGTGAAGTAACTGGGACTCTAGCCCCACTCTTCAAGTGTTCTACCCACTCTGTTCCTTGGTGGGGGTGGAGGTGGTGGTCAGGTTCCTTTTGTGTTTTTCTGAGTCACAGATGTGGTCTGCATGGCCACATGGTGGTTTCTTTTAGCAAAATCTGTTTCCTATTCATTCTTTCAATACCTTTGGTCCTGTTCAGTTCCCTTAACTACAACCTGCAGCTAATGTGCCCATCTCTGTCCTTCCTGTAGTCGAGGAGAAATATACCATGACATGTAAAGCTAACTAGATAGTAGGTTTTTCAAGGATTGTCTGGCTCTTACATTTCAGTACCTTTTAACTACTCTGGACCTACTTTCATATATAAGAATCAGTGTGGGGTGCCTGGCTGGCTCAGTTGGTTCAGTGTCTGACTCTTGTTCTGGCTCAGTTCATAATCCCAGGGTCCTGGAATCAAGCCCCATGTCAGGCTCCATGATGAGCATGGAGATTCTTTCTCTCCCACTGTCCCTTGCCTACCCATGCTCACCCTCTCTTTCTAAAATAAATTATAAGAAACTAGAAAACCCCACAAATTTACAGTCTAACAGAGCATCTAAAGGAATTAGAAAGGGAGCAGCAAGAGCACCCTAAACCCAGCAGAAGAAGAGAAATAATAAAGATCAGGGGAGAAATAATATAGAATAAAAAAGAAAGTTGAACAGATCACTGAAACCAAGACTTGGTTTTTTGAAAAACTAAACAAGTTTGATATATCTCTAGCCAGGCTCCTCAGAAAGAAAAGAGAGAACACCCAAATAGATATAATCACAGATGAAAATGGACCTATTACAACCAATCGCTCAGAAATGCAAGCAATTATTAGGGAATACAATGAAAAATTAAATGCCAACAAACGGGAGAACCTAGAAGAAATGGACAAATTCCTAAAAACACAGAATTGACACATATACTACCAGAATTCAAACTAGAAGAGATAGAGAATCTGAACATATCCACATCCAGTGAAGAAATCTAATCAGTTACCAAAAATATCCCAACGAATAAAAGCCCAGGGCCAGATGGGTTCCCAGGGGAGTTCTACCAGACATTTAAAGCAGAGTTAATGCCCATTCTTCTCAAGTTATTCCAAAAAATAGAAATGGAAGGAAGACTCCCAGACTCATTCTGCGAAGCAAATATCGCCTTGATTCCTAAACCAGAAAGAGACCCAGCCAAAAAAGAGAACTACAGGCCAATATCCTTAAAGAATACAGATGCAAAAATACTCAACAAGATACTAGCAAATCGAATTCAGCAACACATAAAAAGAATTATCCATCATGATCAAGTGGGATTCATTCCTGGGTTACAGGGCTGGCTCAATATTCACACATCCATCAATGTGATACATCACATTAACAAAAGAATGGATAAAAACCATATGATCCTGTCGATAGATGCAGAAAAAGCATTTGACAAAATATAGCACCCTTTCTTAATAAAAACCCTTGAGAAAGTTAGAATAGAAGGAACTTACCTAAACATTATAAGAGGAGTTTATGAAAAGCCCACAGCTAATATCCTCAATGGGGAAAAATGGAGAGTTTTCCCCTTGAGATCAGGAATATGCCAGGGGTGTCCACTCTCACCACTGTTGTTTAACATACTGCTGGAAGTCCTAGCATCAGCAATCCGACAAAGCATCAGAATTGGCAAAGATAAAGTCAAACTTTCACTTTTCACAGATGGCATGATACTCTACATGGAAAACCCAACCGACTCCACCAGAAGCCTACTAGCACTGATCCATGAATTCAGTAAAGTCGCAGGGTACAAAATCATTGTACAGAAATCAGTTGCATTTTTATACACAAATAATGAAGCACCAGAAAGAGAAATCAAGAAACGGATCCCATTCACAGTTGCAATAAAAAAACATAAAATATCTAGGAATAAACCTACCCAAAAATGTAAAAGAACTGTGCAATGAAAACGATAGAAAACCTCTGAAGGAAATTGAAGAAGACACAGAGAAATGGAGAAACATTCCCTGCTCATGGATTGGAAGAATAATTGTTAAAAATGTCATTATTACCCAAAGCAATCTAGACATTCAATGCAATCCCAATGAAAATTGCACGAGCATTCTTCTTAAAGCTAGAACAGACTGTCCTAAAATTTGTATGGAACAACAACCCCAAATAGCCAAAGTAATATTGAAGAAGAAAACCAAAACGGGAGGCATCACAATCCCAGACTTTAGCTTCTACAACAAAGCTGTCATCATCAAGACAGTATGGTATTGGCACAAAAACAGACACACAGACCAATGGAATAGAATACAGAACCCAAAACTGGACCAACAAATGTATGGCCAATTAATCTTTGACAAAGCAGGAAAGAGTATCCAATGGAAAAAAGACAGCCTCTTTAACAGGTGGTGTTGGGAAAACTGGACAGCAACATGCAAAAGAATGAAACTAGACCACTTTCTTACACCATTCACAAAAATAAACTCAAAATGGATATAGGACCTGAATGTGAGACAGGAAACCATCAAAACCCTCGAGGAGAAAGCAGGACATAGCCTCAACCTCAACCACAGTAATTTCCTACTTGACTCATCCCCAAAGGCAAGGGCATCAAGAGCAAAACTGAACTATTGGGACCTCATCAAGATAAAAAGCTTCTGCACTGCAAAGGAAACAATCAAGAAAACTAATAAGCAACTGACAGAATGGGAAAAGATAGTTGCAAATGACATACCGGATAAAGGGCTAGCATCCAAATCTACAAGGAACTCACCAAACTCCACACCAGAAAAATAAATAACCCAGTGAAGAAACGTGCAGAAGACATGAACAGACACTTCTTAAAGAGGATATCCAGATGACCAACAGACACATGAAATGATGCTCAACATCACTCATCATCAGGGAAATACAAATCAAAACCACACTGAGATACCACCTCACACCAGTCAAAGTGGCTAAAATGAACAAAACAGGAAACTATAGATGCTGGCGAGGATGTGGAGAAATGGGCACCCTCCTACACAGCTGATAGGAATGTAAACTGGTGCAACTGCTATGGAAACACTATGCAGCTTCCTCAAAAAATTAACAATAGAACTCCCCTATGACCCAGCAATAGCACTGCTAGGGATTTACCCAAGGGATACAGAAGTGCAGATGCATAGGGGCACATGTACCCCAATGTTCACAGCAGTGCTTTCAACAATAGCCAAATTATGGAAAGAGTTTAAGTGTCCATCAACTGATGAATGGATCAAGAAGATGTGGTTTATCTACCCAATGGAATACTACATGGCAATGAGAAAGAGTGAAATCTGGCCACTCCTGGCAACGTGGATGGATCTCGAGGGTGTCAGGCTAAGTGAAATAAGTCAGGCAGAGAAGGACAGATACCATATGTTTTCACTCATAGGTCTAACAGGAGATACTTAACAGAGGACCATGGCAGTGGGGGAAAGAGTTATGGAGATGGAGGGGGGAAATCATGAGAGACTCTTGAACACTGAAAACAAACTGAGGGCTGAAGGGGGAGGGGGAAAGAGGAAGGGAACTGATGGGTATGGAGGAGGGCAATTGTGAGGAAGAGCACTGGGTGTTTTATGGAAACCAACATGACAATAAACTATATAAAAGAAAGAAAAACTTACTGGGAAATATAAAATAAAATAAAATATAAGAAAAGAATCACTTTGATAAATGACTTAAAAATCCTATGTAGTTTCTATGGAAATGGCTTGGCAAAAACTAGGGTGAATCAGATGATGAAATTGAAGCATTTATATCAAGAGCAAAGTATACAGGGTGTCTCCATACAACTCAGTAATCAAGATGAATAATATTTCAGAAATAAAAATACCTGAATATAATAAAATATCAATATCTTTATTAAACATCAGATCAGTAATATTGTCCATGTCAAGTCATATTGGAGGCAGAGGTGAAATGGAAAATCAGGACTGATCTTATCTTTTATTCTTTCTTGAAAATTTTTATACTTTGTTATAGTCATTGCCTTTTTCTTGAATTAGTTTTTTAAATAAATATTGCATAAGAATAGTAATTATATGATTACTAAGGTTTTTTTTTCTTTTCTTTCTTTTTTTTGGGTGTCTTTTATTTATTTTATTTATTTATTTTAAAGTAGTTTATTGTCAAATTGGTCTCCATACAACACCCAGTGCTCTTCCCCATAAGTGCCCTCCTACATCACCACCACCTCTTTTCCCCCCTCCTCCTTCAACCCTCAGTTTGCTTTCAGTATTCAATAGTCTCTCAAGTTTTGCGTCCTTCTCTCTCCCCAACTGTCTTTCCCTCTTCCCCTCCCCCTGGTCCTCCATTAAGTTTCTCCTGTTCTCCTGTTAGACCTATGAGTGCAAACATATGGTATCTGTCCTTCTCTGTCTGACTTATTTCGCTTAGCATCACACCCTCAAGGTCCATCCACTTTCCTACAAATGGCCATATATCATTGTTTCTCATTGCCATGTAATACTCCATTGTATATATATATACCACATCTTCTTGATCCACTCATCATGTGAGGGACATTTAGGCTCGTTCCATGTTTTGGCTATTGTTGACATTGCTGCTATGAACATTGGGGAACATGTGTTCCTATGCATCAGCATTTCTGTATCCTTTGGGTAAATCCCTAGCAATGCTATTGCTAGGTCATAAGGGAGTTCTATGGGTAGTTTTTTGAGGAAACTCCACTCCACACTGTTTTCCAGAGTGGCTGCACCAGTTTACATTTCCACCAACATTGTAGGAGGGTGCCTGTTTCTCCACATCCTCACCAGCATCTATAGTCTCTTGATTTGTTCATTTTAGCCACTCTGACTGGTGTGAGGTGGTGTCTCAGTGTGGTTTTGATTTGTGTTTCCCTGATGATGAGTGATGTTGAACATCATTTCATGTGCCTGTTGACCATCTGGATGTCCTCTTTGGAGAAGTGTCTGTTCATGTCTTCTGCCCATTTCTTCACTGGGTTGTTTTTTGGGTGTGTAGTTTGGTGAGTTCCTTGTAAATTTTGTATACTAGCCCTTTATCTGATATGTCATTTGCAACTATCTTTTCC
>NC_043704.1:56462218-56473363 GCF_006229205.1 Suricata suricatta
TCCATACGAATTTGAGGATAGTTTGTTCTAGCTTTGAGAAGAATGTTGGTTAATTTTGAGGGGGATTGCATTGAATGTCTAGATTGCTTTGGGTAGTAATGACATTTTCACAATGTTTATTATTCCGATCCATGGACAGGGAATGTGACGGCATGCACTACACCTCCTTTTGGTGTCCTTTAAACTCTGAGCCCCCATCAGGGTTCTCTCTTGTCCCACTGCCCTCACTGTAGCGCTGTCCTTGGAAGGTACAATATATTTATAATTTTATTTAGGGAAGATTCATAACTTCTGTGATTTTGAGTTTCTCAGTCATGAATATGTTGTTTATTCAGGGCTTCTTGTATGTCCCACAGGAAATCTTTTGTATTTCTTCCATGAAGCTCTTGCATAAAGTAGAGAAATATTGCTTGTACTTTATGTTATTCTTTGGTCTTTTAAGTGGTTTCTACTTTTTTGTTTACTTTATTATTATTTTTTAGATGTTTACTTATTTTGAGAGAAAGAAAGAGAGAAAGCAAGTAGGTGACGAGTAGAGAGAGAGGTAGAGAGAGAGTCCAAGGAAGGCTCTGTGCTGTCCGTATAGAGCCCATCCTGGAGTTTGATCTCATGAATCATGAGATCACGACGTAAGCCAAAATCTAGAGTCAGACACTGAACTAACTGAGCCACCCAGGCACTCCTATATTTTTTGTTGTATTTAAAAATGGTTATTTTGCAGCTCATGCCTGTATCTATACCTTTTTTCTTTGTTTTTTTTTTTCCAGTAAATGCACACTGATGACTTCTATGTGAGACATTGTTCTGATTTCTTTACATAGCAGTAAATAAAACTAGTGTGGAAACACCAAAAATAATCAAAGAAACCAATAAAACGAAAAGGTCAAGCAATATAAAAGTTTATGAAATAACTAAAGTAGGGTGGAATGATAGGAAATGACTCTGGGTTGGGCTACGAATGGGCTGTTGCAGTAAGTTATATATACTTTGGGACTGAATGTAAGGAGACACATATATTTGATGATCTAGGAAACATGAGGTAAACTGAGTAAGATCAGGATGGAAATTAAACATCCTGGTCCTTTACATCCTTAGGTTTATCACCTTTTTTTATAACATGAAGCTGCTTTTGTATTCTTTATTTTCCTCATTTTACTTATTCATTAGTTTAGTCACTAAATCAAAATTATTTATTGACAATTTACTGTGCACCCTTCTCATTGTTAGCAGTAAAGTATCTTTGAAAACTAAATTGATACATTAGCAATGAAGAACTGAACATTAAAATTCAAAAAGTATCCTTATTATAGCACCTTGAAATGGAATATTTAGGTATAATTCTTATAACACATGTTTAAGATCTGTATGTTGAGAACATGGAAATGCTGATATAAGAAATCAAATAGAGATATGCCATATTCATGGACTGGAAGACCCAATTTTGTTCACATCTTAATTCTTCCTAATTTGATGTATAGAGTCAATACAATGACATTCAAAATCTCTGCAGTAGTTTTTATATAAAATTGACAAGGTGATTCTAGAATTTATATGGAAAGACAAAGACATTAGTATAGACAAAAATTTAGAGAACAAAGAGCAAAGTTTGCAGACACAAAAAATGCTCAACATTGTTATTAATTAGGGAAATACAAATGATAGCTACAATGAGATCTCACAATACATTTGTTAGAATAGCAAAGATTAAAAACAAAGCAACTGACAATAGTTAAGTCTTGCTGAGGTTGTGAAACAACTCTAACATTGCCGGTGAGAATATAAAATGATACAATCAAATTTGAAAAACCAGTTGGGGAATTTGTTTATTTTTGAGTCAGAGACCAAGCACGAGTGGGGGAGACGCAGAAAAAAAGGGAAGCACAGAATCTGAAACAGGTTCCAGACTCAGCTGTGTCAGCACAGAACCTGAAGCGGGGTACGAACCCACAAACCTTGAGATTATGACCTGAGCTGAAGTTGGACGCTTAACCACCTTAGCCACCCATGCACCCCATGGGGAAGTTTCTTAGTTTAACATACCCTTACTATATGATTCAGTAATCCCATTCCTGACCATACACACAAAAACATATTTGTGAATGTTTATAACTTATTTACATAATTGCTCAAAACTGGGTATGCTCAATTCAAATGCTCTTTAACTGTATATGTCTGTCAAACCTGCAGGATCAGTTTTCCCATATGTAAATCATGCCTTAATTAAAAAAACAAAACAAAACAAATTATTGAGATACCAAACCAGGGTTTTGTGTGTGTGTGTGTGTGTGTGTGTGTGTGCTGTGTGCGTGTAATTTTTGTACCAACTTAGCATAGTAAGATTTCATGATCTGCCAAACTTCATTAAAGTTTTATTATTAATTAATCAATTAATTAATGAGACGTCTGGAAACCAGGGGTTTAGCACAGTGGATCTGAAAATGTAGTTTTTTTCATTTTTTTATGTTTATATATTTTGAAAGAGAACATGTGCATGAGTGTGCTCATGAGCAGGGGAGGAGCAGAGAGAGAGAGAGAGAGAGAGAGAGAGAGAGAGAGAGAGAGAGAGCGACCCAAGCAGTCTGCATGCTCAGCATGGAGCCCAACTGAGTTCAATTTCATAACTGTGAGATCATGAGCTGATCCAGAATTGAGAGTTGGATGCTTAACCGGCTGAGCCACCCAGGCTTTCCTCACAATGTAGTTTCTAGACTAGTATCAGCATCCCTGGGAACTGGATAGAAATGCAAATTCTCCAGCTGTACCTATGAATTACAAACTTTTCAGGTGGTGTTTAGGCAGCTGAACAGTCTGCCAGGTGATTCAGACATACAGTAATGTTTGAGAACCAAAAATCACTATGTCTTTGATTT
Source organism: Suricata suricatta (assembly GCF_006229205.1). Taxonomy (NCBI): domain Eukaryota; kingdom Metazoa; phylum Chordata; class Mammalia; order Carnivora; family Herpestidae; genus Suricata; species Suricata suricatta. Next base: position 56,465,089 of record NC_043704.1, read on the forward strand.
ATTTGGAATTGCTATATTATAGCTTTAGGAGTAAAACAAAGGTATTTTTGAACTCAGGATCTTTCAATTTTGAGGCATTTAATCTTTTAAGTTTTGATTTTTCTCATCTCTAAAATGGGGATTTTAATATCTACTTCCTAACACTGTTGCAACATTTAAATAGAATAATGTCAGTAAAGTGCTTAGCAGAGTCTTATACATAGCTAAATCTCAATGATGGGTAATTAGATTTAATTATTATTAGATTCGTAGTCTGGAAATTTTTTGTGTTTTGATGTATGCACAATCAAATTCATCTTAAGCAAACTTTTCAAACTCTTATCTAGCTACTGCCATTGCATTTATTTAGGTAAGGTACTCCAGATTCCTAATTGAGCATTTTCCTTTTCCTTGGTGTTTTTCTATCTACTTTATACATTTGTTCTTGCTTTTTCTTAAACGAAACATTACTTGAAGAGAGAGACTGTGTCTGTACTTTGGAGGCAGAATACATTTCTATTTTGCAGAAAGAGTGTCTGTGTGTATTTATATTTTAACAGTCATTGCTCGGACAGTTGCAAAAATGGAATTAAAAATTAATTTAAATGAAAAATTAACTGATTACCTAAGGCAGAATATTCGGTAGCAGATATGAATATCAAGCCTTGTTCTCCTAATTCACAATCTATTTCCATAATCATGTTACAAGCTTAACATGTATTGTGTATATGTGAACATATATGTGTGTGTGTGTGTGTGTGTGTTGAGGGGAAGAAAGTTGATTGAAAAAGAAAAGTGAGAACACAGGGAAGAATGTATAGCCATCAAAGATGAACACGTAATCTTTTAAAAAATTCTATGTCTTAATTTGTAGACTAGAGGAAATTAATAATTCTGTGCCAGTTTATCAAGTTGGAACCACTGATTTCCAGGAAAAATGATTTTCTTTTTTCAGAGTTACAGTTGAGAGGTACTTGATGTTATCCTTCATTTTCTGTTTCCCGCAGCTGACAAGTGCTTGCTTAATTATTCATGTGGTTCAGTAACGCAGCCACTTTTTCAAATAGGAGGGACTTGCCAGCATATTTCACCATGGCCCTTTCACTCAGTATTCTGGACATTTCTTTTCTTTCCCTTCATTGGGAGAATACTGAGAATAGCAAGTTTATTTCTTTTTTTGAGCATGTGTACTTATGTATCTTATTAAGTTGAATTTGAAAATAAAAGTGGAATCTTTTGCATTGATGACTTTAGATTTCATTTGGACTTGTTCCAGCTTGCATGGAAACTGCTATTATTCTGTAATAGTAGTAGTAGTAGTACTAGTACTAGTAGTAGTAGTACTAGTAGTAGTAATATCAGGGTCCTAATTGAACATAGTATTATCAGACAAAGTGTAAGGTCTTCTTTAGAAGAGAATTCATTTAGAGGTTGGTTGAATTTCCCTCCACACTGGACAGATATAAAGAAACAATGTCTTTTGAAGAAGGCTAAATACCACCTGAGCATTTGTTTTTGTTTTTGTTTTTACTAGGTTCCATAGTGGAGAAGGAACCTAGTAAAAAAGGTTGTTTCTCTGAACCTCCTGATCAATAATAGACTAATCTGTCTGACAGATAAGTTTCTCATTTCTACTTCACTAAGATTTGCAATGCTTTACCATCACTGAGGATCTTCCAGCTGTCTCAGGACAAGTTTTGGGAAACTTACTGTACACTCAAGAGCTTTTAAGAAAATGTATTCTTTCCTTGGGTGGTGTGGCAGCCAAGGAGAAGTTGTTCAGTGCTGAGTGCTGGGAGTTGACCGCTTCCCTCTGCAGTGCCTTTGGGATCATCCTAAGCCTCTGTTCTAGGTGAGGCATCCCCTTTCCAAGTGGTCCACAATCACTGAACTGAGTCTGGCAGGACCACCCCAGCCTAGCCATTCCTACTCAGTAGGAGATGAGTAGGGCAGTTTTTGCTTCAGAGGCCTGTGGCTAAGGCTGAGGCCCATCCCTGTTTGATGGTCTGAGCATCTCCATGTCCAGCCTTGCTTTGTTTAATCTTTCCAAGATGTCCTCATGCCCTTTGAATCCTTTTGCTCCCATTGTTCCCCATTGCCTCCTTCCCAGGCCATGACTGATCTGCTTTCAGTCATGATAGTTTGTTTTGCATTTCTAGATTTTATACAAATGGAATTGTAAAATATGTACTATATTTTGCCTATATATGATACAGTATATGGACCAAAGTTCATATATTTGCCTATGGATGTCTGTTATTACTTGTTGAATAGGTACTTTTTCTCTTCTAAGTTGCCTTTGCCCTTGCATTGATCTTTATACCAATATTACCTCTATTACAGTAGATGCTGTGTACTAAGTCTTGAAATCAGAATGTGTTCACTCTCTAATTTTGTTCTCTCCTTACAAAGTTGTCTTGCCTGAAGTAACTTTTTTTATTTTTTATGTTTATTTATTTTTGAGAGAGAGAGAGAGAAAAAGAGAAAGAGACAGAGTGCAAGCAGGGGAGGGGCAGAGAAAGAGGGAGACATAGAATCCCAATTAGGCTCCAGGCTCTGAGCTGTCAGCACTGAGCATGATGTGGGGCTTGAACTCATCAGCTGTGAGATCATGACCTGAGTGAAGCTAGAAGCTTAACCGACTGAGCCACCCAATGCCTGAGATGACTTAAGAGTAGGTGCCAGGGAAGAATTTTTCTTACTTCATTGTTTCCTGAAGAGAATTATTTTGACTAAAATGTCACTTTTATAACAGACACCTAACTAGAGAAGCTATATGGATGGCAGATAAGCATACTAAAAGATGCTTTACATCAGATGTCATCAGGGAAATGCAAATTAAAATGAGATACTACTACATAGCAGTTAGAATAGCTCCAACCCAGAATACCACAATGTGGAGCAACAGGTGTGCACATTTGTTGCTGGTGGGAATGAAAAATAGTGCAGCCACTTTGGAAGACAGTTTGGTGGTTTTTGTTTTTATAAAACTAAACACTCTTCTTTTACATTTATAAATATATATGTATACATGACAAATATATCTATATTTATAATTTGGCATGGTTTAGCATATATAGCATCAGTTATAATAAAATATTATGCAAACTAAATATAATCTTGTGCTAAAAGGCAGCAGTTGTGTTCCTTGGTTATTTATACAAAGAAGTTATTAACTTATGTCCACATAAAAACTTGCACATGGATGTTAATTGTGGCTTTGAGTATTCATAATTGGCCAAACTTTTAAGCAACAAGGTTGTCCTTCAGTAGGTGAATGGAAACATAAACAGTGGTAACATCCAGATGGAATATTATTTAGTGCTAAGAAGAAAATAGCTATCAAACCATGGAAAGACATGTAGGCCCCTTAAGTGTATATTACTAAATGAAAGAAGCCAGTCTGAAAAGGCTGCATACTGTATGAATCTAACTCTGTGACATTCTGGAAAAGGCCAAAAGTATGGAGACAGTGAAAACACTAGTGGGTGGAGGGGGTAGGGAATGGGGAAGAAGGATGGATAGGTGGAGCACAGAGGGTTTTTTTCAGGGTAGTAAAAATACTCCATATAATACTGTAATAATGGGTACATGCCATTCTCCATGTGTCCAAAACCATAGGATGTACAGCATATGGAGTGAATCGTGAGGTCAACTCTGGACCTTGGGTAATTATGATATGTCAATGTAGATTTATCATTTATAACAAAGGTTCTATTCTGATGGGGATGTTAATGGGAGAGGCTATGTGTGTGTAGGAAGAGAGGTATATGGGAAATCTTGGTACTTTCCCTTGCTTCTGCTGTGAACCTGAAACATCCCCAAAACATAAAATAAAAAATCACTTTTGCTAGGGAGCGTCTTCTGAATCTCGGCCGCGGCATCCTCAGGCAGAATTGCTTCATTACAGTGGCATTTGCAATGGTAGCAGGTGCCTCTCTGGCCACCAGCCTACAGAAGGCTTGTTGAGAGAATTTGTTGCCACATACAGTGCAGACAGTAGTCATTGACTCGGATCTCTTAGCGTAATGTCTAAACTTCAGACATCTAAAACAATTCCTGTCTCATGGAAGAATGGTGGAGGGGGAGGTTCACAGGCCATTCATTGCTGCCACCTTTAAAACTTTTATTAAAAAGTTTATTTATTTTTGAGAAGCAAAGAGAGCATAAGCATGGGAGGGGCAGAGAGAGAGGGAGACACCGAATCTGAAGCAGGTTCCAGGCTCTAAGCTGTCAGCACAGGGCCTGAAGCGGGGCTCAAATCCGTGGACTATGAGATCATGACCTGAGCTGAAGTCGGATGCTTAACCAATTGAGCCACCCAGGTGCCCCTCTTCAGCGCTTTTAACGAAGAGTATTCCACAAAGTATTTAGCAGTTGGACTTGCAGTGCTGTTGCTCAGACCTTTCCCTGTGGGGCCTTATTGCCTTAATTACTGACCACTGCACAGTCCTGAAGCCAACTGCTTCAAATAGAGAAACTTGGGGTGCCAGGGTGGCTCAGTCAGTTGAGCATCAGGCTTTGTTTGGCTCAGGTCATGATCTCGTGGTTCGTGGGTTCGAGCCCTGCATCGGGCTCTGTGCTGACAGCTAGCTCAGAGCCTGGAGCCTGCTTCGGATTCGGTGTCTCCCTCTCTCTGACCCTCCCTTGATCATGCTATTTGTCTCTCTCTCTCTCTCTCTCTCTCTCTCTCTCTCTCCTCTCTCTCCTCTCTCTCTCTCTCAAAAGTAAATGAAAACATTAGGAAACAAACAAAAAATCAAATAGAGAAGCTTAACCCCAAGTGGATTCCCAGGCAGAGTGTGGAGGACACAGTTTTTCCAGAGCTTTGGTAATGGATGAGTAGGAGTCCAGGAGGGCTGCTGGCAAGAATGTTAGAGTTCCTACTGATGGCACCGTCCTTTAAAAAAGTCAGCTGGAGGTGGCAGGGGCTAGCAAGAGGGAACTGACTCACCCTTCAAATGGGAGAATGTTCTTAGAGTCATTTTCCCATACCATTTAGGAAGAGGGGATCAAGGATACATTTAACGGCTGGCTGCTGGAATGTTGTTGTTGTTTTTAAAGTTTATTTATTTATTTTGAGAGAGAGAGAGAGAGAGAGAGAGAGAGAGAGAGAGAGAGAGAGAACGCGCGTGCACCAGCAGAGGAGAGACAGAGAGAAAGGGAGACAGAGAATCCTAAGCAGGCTCTGCACTGTCAGTGTGAGGCTCGAACTCATGAAACCATGAGACCATGACCTGAGCCAAATCCAAGAATTGGACACTGAACCACCTGAGCCACCCAGGTCCTCCTGGAATGTTTTAGAATAAAGTTAGAAAGTAGTACAGAACATCTGAATCACCAAGGAAGTCTGAATGTGGATGATAAATTACTTACATATGGGGATAAGGAGGTGAGAAAACAGAATAGATTATAGCAAATGCATATGGTGAAGGAGATACATGGATCAGCATGGATTAACACAGTCACTGGAACGGATATAGTTTGGTCAGGGAAAAATATGTTTTATGAATAAGGCATTTAAAGGATCTTTTTATTTAACACCCTCAGAAACACATAATCATATTCAAATTGATTCTACGAACACCTAACCCTAGCTGGGTGCTGGGGATACAGCAATGAATAATACGTTTTGGATCTTGCTTTAAGGAGCTGTGTAAAAGCTGGGGTGCCTCCTCGTCCCCCTCTACCTTATGCAGCTGTGTGGAGCAACACGTGTGGCTTCGGAATGTCGAGTTCACCAGGGACCCGTTACTGAAGCCGGCCTGTAGTGGAGAGTTAGACAGGAAGCTCATTATGGAAAACCGCCAAGTGCTTTGAGGCCTCTTTTGCTTCTTTCTCCTCCTTCTTCCTTTAATGGCTTGCCTGGAAATTGACAGAGCATAAAAGCTATTGAAAATATGCTACTTCATGTAGCTCTCAGAGAAAGTTCTTTTTTGTTTACTGTGCGTAATTGTTCCTTTTTTTGTTTTTATATCACTTAGTGCCTCTGATTTCCCAGCTTCCAGAAGCTGCCAGTTTTTACTCTTAGGGAGAAAGAAAAGAATGCCATAAATATGTAAATGAAGAGATAAATAGTAAACAGAAGTAAAACAGTAAAATGCTCAACACTTCAATTAGAGATGCTAGTCGATCAATGTGTTTGTGGATCAGAATTAGACATGCTTACATTTCTCAAATTTTGAGATAAACTTTGTGTTATTTATCACAGGGAATTAAACCTTCCAAGAGACTGTTCAGAAGTGTTGGGTAATATTAGCAGGTGGCTGCCACATCCTACTGGCAGCCGGGGATTATGTATCTGTGGGAATGTACTGAAAGTCACTTACAGGGACAGTGCCTCCTTCCCGTCCCCCAATTTCACTTCAAAACTTCAAATCCAATGGAACACTAGTGAGACTCCTGAGGAACAAACTATAATTCTCTTTGAAAATTATAAATAAAAATAAGGATAAATATCAGCCTATGCAGTAGAAATCTCCTCCTATCAATCAATCACCTCAGAAAGGTTCTTGGGGCACATGGGTGGCTCCGTTGGTTAAGTGTCTGACTTTGGCTCAGGTCACAATCTCGTTGTTTGTGAGTTTGAGTTCCGCATCGGGCTTTGTGCTGACCGCTCAGAGCCTGGAGCCTGATTGGGATTCTGTGTTTCCCCCCATCTCTGCCTCTCTCCTGCTTACACTCTGTCTCTCTTTCTCTCTCAAAAATAAGTAAACATTAAAAAATTTTAAAAAAGCTTCTCACGTCAGATTTAGAAACCGAGCAATGACTTGGCGACAAACAGTGAGCCTGTGTCATGTGGAGAACTGGCCTGCGCTCTACAGATCCCCATGCCGAAGGCTTAGCGGCGCAAGGTATGGGGTCAGCAGGTGCGCCAACGGGACTTGCTCCCCACCACAATTCTTCAGGCTTGGTGGTCTTAGTCTCATTTTGCCAATAAGGGAATCGAGGCTTAGAGCAGTGGAATAACCTGTCTAAGATTCCTGTTCACGAGGTGTGGAGAGAACTTCAGACCCATGACTGACATCCCTGAACACCCTACCTTCCCCCCTGTATACCTGGCTGTCTGCTTGATTACGGGAACTCTGCATGGGGCAGATGCTATGTAAAGCCATTGTTGCTTTCCATGAAGGGCTCAGCTGTGTGTTCCCTGGAACATTTTAAAATATCCATCATTCAGATCCACATGGCCATGACAGTTACTGAATCTTTCAAGCAAGCAAGGTCATAGATTCCTAAAAGAATGTCTATATCTTCTTCATTCCCGTTTTGGAGAGCTAATGTATTCATAATATTTAATTTATTAAGGTCAATCCATACTCCAGAAATAATATAGAGGGAATACAAATAGATTCCACTGACATGTATTCTTTCTACCTCAATTACTAGTAAATGAAATTCAAATATAGATAATCTAATGTGATATTATGATTTGTGATTTGATTTGTTTCTGTTTAGATTTAATATGGATATTTTATTCTATCTATTTTTTTTAATATGGATACTTTAAAATCAAACTGCTATAGAAATAAAATGTACTTGTGTTCTTTATATTGAACTGTCTATTCTTATGTATCATTATATGTAATTCTTAGTTCACAGTTATAGTGCATTAAAAAAAAATAGTAACATTTCTTCTTTTAGTTTTTAGAATTACACCCTGGGTATTGAAGCATGTTGTTTCTGTTTTCTTTTTTCTTTCTTTCTTTAATGTTTATTTATTTATTTTGAGAGAGAGAGAGAGAGAGAGACAGAGAGAGAGAGAGAGAGAGACAGAGAGAGAGAGAGAGAGAGAGAGAGAGACAGAGAGTGAGCATGGGCTAGCAGGGGTGGTGCAGAGAGAGAAGGAGAGAGAAAATCTCAAGCAGGCTCCACACTGTCGGTGCAGAGCCCAACTCAAGGCTCCATCCCACCAACCATGAGAATCTGATCTGAGCTGAAATCAAGAGCAGGACACCTAATTGACTGAGCCACCCAGGCACCCCTGTTTCTGTTTTCTTACGTTTAGGTTTTCCTCATCTGATTTAGGAGTGTTGTCAATCACAAATTTTCCTTATTGTAATTTCTCTATCTTCATTATAAAAAAATAATAATTTTCCACCAATTAGAATGAATCTTAGAATCTATGATGATTTGATTTTTTGTACCATATGTATAACAATAGCAACAAAAAGAAAGGAGAGAGTATCTCAAGTTGTTTAAAACATTGAGTATAATTGTTCATTATTGGCAACTTATATTCTAAAATATTAGAGATCGAAAAGGCCCTCTCAAAAATAAAGAAACATAAAAAAGT